>NW_006922442.1:143168-152185 GCF_000298275.1 Orycteropus afer afer
AAAAAAAAAAAAAAAAGTAGAAAAACAGATAAACACCTTACATCAGAAGATATACAGATGAAAAAAGTTATTCAACATCATATGATATTTAAAAAAATGCAAATAAAATAATATATATACCAATTTTTGTTTTTGTTAATTGCCTTCCAGTTAGCTCTAATTCATGACAACATTATGGGTGACACAGTGAAGCATTGCTTAGTGCTGTGCCACTTCCATGAACCCATTCTTGTGACTATTGTTCAATTCATCTCATTCAAAGTTTCCCTCATTTTTGTAGACCCTATACTTTACCAAATATGACACATTTTTCTAGGACTTGTCTTTCATGATGACATGTCCAAAGTAAGCAAGAAGAAGGCTTGCTATCCTCATCTCCAAGAAACATTCTTGTATTATTTTTTCCAAGATGAATTTGTTCATTTTTCTGGTAGTCCATGAAATATTCAATATTTTTATCCAACACTGCAATTCAAATGCATCAATTCTTTCACTTCCTTTCCTCATCTTCCAACTTTTTCATATGAGGCAATTAAAAATGACTAAAATTCCAAACACTCACTCCATCAAATACTGTCGAGTATATAGAGCAACGAGAACTCTCGTCAACCTCTGGTGTGAATTCAAAGTGGTACTACACTCTGAAAAATATTCTGGCCAATTCTTAAAAAGCTAAACACAGGCTCACCTTACATAAGGCCCAGCAATCACAGCAGTAAGTTTTTATTCAAATGATTTGAAAGCTTATATCCACACAAAAACCTTCATACAAATGTGTAGCAAAATTTGTTAATAATTACCTACATTTGAAGAAACCAAGATGTCCTTCTGTAAGTGAATAGATAAACTGGTACATCCAAACAATGGATTCAACTATAGAAAGAAATGCACTGTCAGTCTAGTATGAGACAGAGAGAAAACTTAAACGTTAATTGTTAAGTAAAAGAAGCTGGTTTGAAATACTTCATATAGTACAATTATAAATATACAACATTCTAGAAAAGACAAAACCACATGGACAGAACAAAGGTAATTTTTTTCCAGAGATTCAGACAGTAGAGTGCAGGATTAATATGTGAAACACCTGGAATTTTAAGAGCAAGGAGACTACGCTACATATGAATTTTGACTTGCAGCTTAACAGGTGAGTAGGAGTTAACCAGATGCAAGAATTTCAGTAAGTTGAAATACTTCTGTGAACTTCCTGGATGGTGAAGTGACAAAAAGAGAAGCACAGGAAGGAAGGGTAAGAGTGGTTATAGGTGAAGGCAAAAATGGTAGCAGCAACCAGAGTATATAGGTTCTCTGGGTATTAAGGCATTCAAAATTAATCTTAAATTCAATTTTAGCCATGAAAACTGTTTGTGTAAAATAATAATAATAATAATAATAATAATATTAAAAACACTGCCATCTAATCAGTTCTGACTTACAGCAACTCCCATTTGGTTTCTAAGACTGTAAATCTTTATGGAAGTAGCTTGCCTCATCTCCTGCAGAGCACCTTGTGGGTTTGAACTGCCGACCATCTGGTTAGCAGTCAAATAAATATTCATTTAATTTCATAAACATCACTTTAAAAAAAATCTATCATAAATATTCTTCCCACATGCATTGAGCACCACTTCAAGGAGTTCCTTTTTTTTTTTTTTTCCCCAACCATTAAGTATGATTTAAGAAATTAATGGGAATCATAGTTCATCATATGCATCCCTGTTTGTACCTATTCCATTGTTCTTCCTTCCTTTCTGAAATTGCAAGTCATCTCTAATTATTTTCTTTCTGTGAGAATTCCTTTAGCTATTCTTAAATAACAGGTTTGTTGGCAACAAATACTTTTAGTTTTCTTTTATCTGAAAAGGTCTGTAATTATTCTTCATTCCTGAAATATATTTTCACCCTTTATGGCATTCATAGTTGATGCTTCTTTCTTTCAGTACTTAAAAATCTTGCACCACTTCCTTCTGGTTTACAGTTTCAGATGAGAAAGTCACTGATTCCCTGCCGCTGAAAAATTTGAATTATTTTTCCACGATATAAAAAGGGCATCTGGTGGCATAGTGGGCAAGGCATGTAGCTGTTAACCAGAAGGTCAGCGGTTCAAACCGACCAGCCACTCAGCAGAAGAAAGATGGGGCGATCTGCTTCCATAAAGATTTACAGCTTTAGAAACTCAATGGGTGTCACTGTGAGTTAGAATCGACTGGATGGCAGTGAGTTTGGTCTGATTTTTTCATATAGGTAAAATGCTATTTCTTTGTACAATTATTTTTCTTTATCTTGAAATTTTAGAAGTGTGACTATAATCTGTCTTGGTATAGATTTCTTTTGGTTTATCCTACATGAGACTTGCTCAACTTCCTGAAGCTACTGTTTTATCTTCTGTCAGATTAGAGGAGTTTTCAATTATTCTTGCTTTCACACAGTTTTCAGTCTCTCTCTCCTCTCCTGCTGAGACTTCAATGGTATGAATATTACTATTTTTGTTATTGCTGCGCAGTTCGTTGAGACTCTCTTCAACCTTTCTCAGTTATTTTACTTTTGGTCAGGTTGGGTAAATACTATTTATGTGTTCTTAAGTTTCTGATTCTGTCCTCTGCCGCCTCCACTCCCCACTTTACCCCTGAGCCCATTCAGCAAGATTTTTTTTTCTTCCAATTTTACAATTTCCATTTGCTTCTCTTACACAGCTTCTACTTCTTTCTTTGCTAAGATTATCTACTTTTTTCATTTGTTTCCTTAGAATTTATCATTTCTCATTGGAGCATGTTTATATGACTGCCTTAAAATTCTAGTTAGGACAGATAATTCTGACTTCTGACTCATTTCATTGTTGATTGTCTTTTTCTCATTCAAATTGTGATTTTTTTTCCTTGTTTTTGTGTACCAAATAGTTTTGAGAATGTCCTAGATATTTTGGATGATATCACAAGATTCTGGATTCTATTTCTTTTTTTTTTTTTTTTTTTCCAGCAAGCAGTTCCCACACTGAGGTACATCAGGAGAGTCACTGCATGTAGACATTTACCTTCCATGGAGCCAACATGAATCTGGCAAGAATGGAGTGTACATGAAATGAAAGTACTTTTCTGGCAAATACGAGGCACTACCTTGTACAGCCCCAATACCTCTGAGTAGAGCTCTGGTAGCATAGTGGCTAAGGCACTTGACTGCTAACCAGAAGGCTGGCAGTTCAAACCCACCAGACAGTCCTCAGAAGGAAGGTTGTGCAACCTACTTCCATAGTGATACTGCCTTGGAAACCCAAGGAGGGGTTGCTATGAGTCAGGTCTTGCTCAATGGCACATAACAACAACAAAGAGTGCCAAGAAGCTCTGTCCCACAATCTTATTATACCTCTTTGACGCCAGATGGAAGTAGGGGCTCAGGTCCCTGCTGATGTTGGTAGTAAGGAAGTTGCTGGCAGTGAGGTGGAATGGCAATTAACCCTACTTTGTACTGTAGTGGTGGGTGAGATGAGCAGGGGTTGCAGTTTTTACTGGTATTTGGCTAAAGCAGAATGGTATTGCCAAAAAAGATTTTCTTTTGTTAACTGTGCTTCTCCTGGTCCTTTGGCTAGGAAAAACAGGAACTTTAATTGTAGGTTTGTCTGTGCCTGTTGGTCATTCTGGGTCACAGCCTTCTCCAACACCCTGTATGAATATATGCAACACAATAAGAAAGCCCAGGGAACTCACTGTCTTTTGTTAGAAAAGGAAAGATTTGAAGAGAGTGCATTGGGAGTGAGGGAAGAAGAGTTTAGTTCCTACCATAATAAGCTTGAGTTTTCCACATGACAGTTGTAATATCACAATGTGACATTGTCATTGATTGGATGGAGTGCCCTAAAATATGTGTTAACTTGTCTGGGCCATTGATTCTCAATGGTTTTGCACTTGCCTAATGATGAAATTTGATAGTAATGTAATGATGTAATCATCACCTATGATATGATTTCATGTGATCAGCCAGTCACTTGTAAGGGAATTAGGGTGAGAAGCAATACTTTTATTCAGATCAGATCACAGCCCTAATGTGATATAAAGAGAGTTTCCTGGAATGTGGCTTACATTGCCTTTTATCCTACAAGAGGTTAAAGGAGAGAGAAACAAGCAAAGAAGAGCTAACTCAGTTACACGAAGAAAGATGAGCCAGGAGCAAACATGTTCTTTGGATACAGTGCCCCTGAGCTGAGAATTTCCTAAAACCAGAGGAAGATAATGCCAAGACACATGGAGATCTTCAAGAGATACTGGGCTCACAGATGTTGAAAGGAGACATCTGAGGTGGTGAAATTTCTTCTAGAGCTGAGAGAGAAAGTCTTCTAGAGCTGGCACACTGAATTCAGACTTCTAGGCTCCAAAATTGTGAGAAGGTAAATTACTGTTTGTTAAAGCCATACATACATGCTATTTCTCTGATAGCAACACTGGGTAACTAAGACAGGAGATGATGATGAGTAAATTGCATTTTTTTTTTTTTTTTAAGAGAAAGTACCGTGAAGAGAAATAGTCATCTGCTTCTCCCTTGAAAATTTTATGGGGTAAATACTACATTATGTCTTTTTCAAAGTCATTTCCTTTCATTATATACAAATATTAGTCTTAGTCCATTAGAATCCATTTGTCACTTTCCAAGAAATGGGAGAGAGAGATAAATATAAAATGAGCTACTAGGCAGCACCTGCAAGTAGTTTGTTTTTCATAGTGTCCCAAAAAGGAAAGAAGGTTTCTGACATCAAGTCTTTCTTTCCAAAAAAATATCTGAGCATCCAAAAGTGGATAAGAGGAAATTGGGTACTTCGAAATGGCTCTTTTAAGAGCTTTTCTCTAACTTCCAAAGAGATTTGTTTGTTTCTAAGAGATTTATTTTGTTATTATCACATCTCAAATGCACTAGGAAGAAAGAAAAAAGACTTTTATAGGCTCAGAACAATAGTAAATCAGCAATCCTAAGTGCATTTCTGTTTTAAAGATTTATTTCATTCTGTTATAATTGAGACGAGTCAAGGAGACAACAGGATAGGATGCTTTTGATTCTGCATCAAGACAAGGTCAGTAAATTAAGACTCAAGTATCTTCAGAGTAAAAACACTTACTAAATATCTATTGGTGGAAAATGTTTCTGTACTGGGGATTAGATCTGTCAGCTCACAACATCAGAAAGAACATAACACAACTCAAGAATTTTCTGTCCACCAAAATATTAGAAGCAGCAAGTATTTTAGAAAATATATTTTGTACGTTATATTTTGAGTACATTAGACAAGTTAAATATAGAAAAGAAAATGGCATTTTACTGAGAATATCTGCTTAATGCATTTCTGAGATATAGTTTGATTTTTGTAGCAGAAATACTGCCAACTGTTATTCTGACTTAGATGTAGTTTTTGTCAGGTACTCATCCACTGCACACAGTTACAAACATTTTACTTTTAGGTTAAAAACAAATATACTGAATTTGTCTTTATACATGATATAAAATAGAGAACTGTTATAGTAGAAAGGAGATAACAGTAGATTTCTAATCCTAGAAATACAACCTATAATCCGTTTGTACTTGGAAAAAGTTTACAACCTCTCTTATTCCCCATTTTCTCATTCATATGATAAGGATGATAAAGCCTATTTATTAGGGTATCATTAATAGAAAGCATGACTATGAATCTCCAACACAGTGTATGCTCATGAAGAGCAGTTGTTTTCTTAAAGCTAAGAAAGCATATCCACCATAAGCATTCTGGGTATGAGAGATGTAGGATTTAATTTAGATCAAATACAATCTGGGGAAGCTGGGGAAGTTAAAGTCTTATAGAGAAAAATTAGGGGATCAGAGGAAAGCTACCTTCCAGTTTGTCTGCAGCCCCGGTATGCACAAAGTTAGAGTTTACAGGAAAATCAAAGAAGCAAATGAATCTGACTGGTAAAGTCAACTGCAAAGTGGGAGCTCATGGGGAAATCTATGAACATTGTTATTTCATCAGCATAATTGCTGCCTCAACACTGTGCCTGGTGATAGGGCAGGAGCTGTTATTGGTGAGCAGGGCCAGTAGTTGTGGAACATGCAGCCTATGTAATAAAGGAGAAAGAAGACAAGCTGAAACCTACCTTTGTTCATCACAGGGGCTGACAATGAATCTTCCAAAAATAATAGCCTCTGCTTTTCTTCTAGTTTCCAGATATTATACAAGATCCTCCCTTGGCCAATCTAAATAAGAACCATTCAGTAAAGGCAATTAAGAGAAATACAGTTTCCAGCTTTACTTGGTATCAAAACATCTAAACAACATGAAAATGTACCAAATGAGATAGAACAGAAGAAGAATACAATATTGGAGAGTATTAACTCACATCTTATTCCTATTTACTTTGAGCTATCAAATGCTATACATGTAATTTAAAACAGTTGGCATTTTCTCCCTGACATGAAGCTTATTTAGATGCATGTTATTTTTGCTTGATTAAATTATAAATTTCTTCAGGGTAGAATATTTTACCTGTGCATTTAGCACATTTGTTCCTGAATAATAAAAACTCAATAACAGTCTTTGAATGACATAGAGAATATTTATTAAAGATTCCACTTTATTATTTCCCAGGACTTACAATAACCTTCAAGTCTGATTAAAAGCTTTATGCTAGAAGATAGAATTGAATTAATGAATATGAATTATTTGTGATAAGTTTATCAAATGATATTATAGAAACATGATTGTAAACTATTTTATTATGCTTTAAAAATTCACTCTTAAGTGAATTAAGTTCCTAAAACATTCATCTGAAAAAAAAATTTAAATTAACCTATTAACATCTTTAATGAAATTTTCAAAGACAACACAATTTCTTTGTAAAATTTTAATTTCCATAAAAGTTAGTCTCATCAAAAAGAATAAATTAGCAATTTACACATTGTCATAGTATTGAAATTATTCTAAAAACCTGTAGAATGAAAATGAACCAGCAAAATAGGAAGTTTCAGTATAATAAATATACCATTTTAATCTTAAACTAAAAAAGGCTATTGAATGGTGAATTATTGATAAGAAATTACAGTGTTGTATTATAGGCATTATAGAATAAAAATTGATTTAAAGAATCAACTTCTCTGTCATTTAAAGACAAAAAGAAAAACAAGAAACTCCAAAACTGAGACAATTAAAAGGGCTTATATAATATCAAGCCACAGCTAAAACTTGAGGATAGGTATATGACTGAAAGACCAATATATTTAAGATATATAGTGCCTAAGGCACTTGACTGCTAACCAGAAGGCTAGCAGTTCAAACCCACCAGCCACTCCTCGGAAGGAAGATGGTACAATCTGCTTCCATAGTGATACTGCCTCGGAAACCCAAGGAGAGATACCTATGAGTTGGGTCCGACTCGACAGCACATAACAACACAACAACAATATGCAGAGAAATATTCTCAGGTTCAGAGGAATAAAAATGATGATGTTAGATATGGAGTCAAATAGGAGTATTCAAAAAGGTGAATGACGAGAGTTCCGGTAAGATGACGGACAAGGCAGAAAGACTGCACAGATCCTCTTCAACAAAGAAAAGGGAAACCAATTAACACAGACACAGAAGATAACCCTGGACCCCTGAGCCTTGAAGGGAAGGATACAGAAGTGGACTAAACCCCAAGTAGCAGAAGAATTTGCATGAAAATACCAAAAAAGGAGCGAGACGGAGCTGTGGTTTAGCAGCGATCCTGAGCAATCCTGACTGCACAGACAGCTTGGAGATTCCAAAGCGCTGGTAGGACCTAATAATTAACCTAAAAATCAGCCCTTCTAGGCAAGGACTGCACGGAGGACTGCTCTGGTGGCTGGGTAATAAACTGAGAAGGTGAAGAAAAAGGAGGGCTGAGCTGTGGACTTTTGCCTGTCTGGAGAGTGCTGCCATTTTGAATGATCACAAGTGGCTTGACCATTTTAGATATTTAAAGAGACAGCACTCTTGCAGATTCCAGGTGCTTAATAACAGGTTCTGCTTGCCAGCAACCCCAAGGACACACTGGACCTGCAAGTCTCAAAAGGTACAACATTCCTCTTGTTACTCTTATACCCCACACCCGCTTGGTGAAAGAAGGTGCAGCCATCCCCTACTCCCACCTAACTTCTGGGCCCACAGGAACTCCATCCCAGTTTGTGTGCTCAGATGGAGCCTGGGTGCCCTGCCCTGTCCTCCACTGATTTATTTTCTCTTTTTTTCTTTTTCATTTTCTTTTTTCTGGTGATTAGTCTGCTTCTATTTATCTGTTTTAAAACAACAATTATTATTAATACTTTGTCCTTTTTACTATTATTCTTATACTTCCTCTCCCAGGTCTTAGTTTTCAGTTTTGTTTTATTTTTTCTTTTCCATGTTCCTGGTTGAATTTTTTTTTTTTTGTCTTTTTAATTTAATTCTGCCCCCCACTTTTTTTTCTCATGATTAATCCCAATCATTGTTTTTCTTTTTGCAATTTCTGAATGTTTTTTCTTCATTATTCTCTTTCTCTTTTTTCTCTTAGTGCCCTATCACCAGATATTGCAGGTTTTCTTGTTTTTTTCTTCTTCTTTTTCCCTTTTTACATTTTTTCGTTACTGCTCCTGTGTGATTATATGCTGTGTTTATTCTCCATGTCTTTTTAGTCTTTTTTTAATCATTATTCAATTGTAATTTTTTATCTAACTGAGTGGGAGACAGCAAGAGTCCCAATAAGACATAACTACACCCACACCTCCTGCAACTTCACTTACTGAGAGAGAGCCAATTCCTCCTTCTCCACCAACTGGACAATGATAAATAACCACCAAGAAGAACCTGAATCACCCTAAATTGCTCTTGACAAACAATTAGAAGAGATCTAAATACAACAATGTCACAAATTTCAGAGACAACAGACCATAACAGTTCATACAAAGAAGCAAGATACAGTGGTAGAAACAAGGGATCAGGATACAGACCCAGAACTCATCCCTGAGAAAGAAGCAGCAGTGGAACTCTCTGATAAGGAATTAAAAAAAAA
>NW_006922442.1:158635-178859 GCF_000298275.1 Orycteropus afer afer
AAAAAAAAAAAAAGTGGAATGATGTTGTGTTTTAGTAAATTACTCAATATGGCTCTTTTATCCATGGTCATTGTGACTCCCACTCAATGACTGTGGGGTACTATGCGAATGTAAGTTGCTTGTAGCCCATCAAGGGGATTAGCTAATAATTTAATTAAGGGACATGGCACCCTTATAGGAGTGGAATCATGGAGCAAATACCATGTATGAAACACTGACATGGGGATTGGTCAGTTTTGCCATCTGAGTAGGCTTAAAATGGGCCATTCCAGACTCTGAAAGGGGTTCTTACTGCCATCAAGACAGAGGAAAAAGAAGGAGTGTAGCATGTCCATGGAATTGAGATCCCTGGTCTGAACCTCTTTGGCAGAGTGGTGGTAGAAGAGGCAGCAGAGCCAAGAGACAGAGTGATGGGCTTCCCAGCCTATGGAGCAAGAGAGCTGAGTGCCTTTGGGAAGGAGACTGGTGGAGCGGATGCCTCTCTGGACACCTATTTGGCAAACCTGAAAGAGCTTTGAAACACTGGCCCAAGCAGAGCAGAGGCTGGGGGCCAGAGAGAAGTATCCCTTTGGGCTGATCGAGAATATGCGGTCCTGATTGAGGAATTGTGCCCTTAGTGTTCCTGAACCTGAACTGTAACCTGTTATTTCCCTAATAAACTCCATAATTATTAACTATTTTGTAAAGTTCTGTGTGGCCATTGCAATGAATTATTGAACGCAGCAGAGAAAGAAAGAGGGCCATGGGAGGGATGGTTGGTGTTAGAATTGGCAAACAGTTTAGAGGTTGACAACATGTTTGGCCTTTGCTTTATAGGAATAAGCCTTGGGCTGCTGATGGTGATTATACTGTCTCTGTGATGTTGAGGAGATTAGATGATAACTCCTTCGTGCCCTGTTTGCATATGCGGTCTGTCTGTATTCTTAATTTTACACTAAGGCAGTGTATCTGAGCGCTGCTTTAAAGAATATATAATTTAAAAATAAATAAATACAGTTTTAGGTTTTCTTGAAAGACACTTTAAAAAATGATTCCTTGAAGGTATAAAGAAAAAAAAGCTAGCAACTAAAATGTGGCTCTTTTGGTAGCCCTGGCATTATAAACTGAATTGTATTTGCCAAAAATATATGTTGTGAATCTTAAATAGTGATTTCTGTAGAAGCAATCCCCTTTGGAAGTACATCTTTCCTTTGTTATAGTACTTAAACTCTAACAGTATAAGGTGTATTTTAACCCACCCACATTCAAATGTAATAGAAGAAGATGAGCCACACAAGCAAGGAAGCACAAATGGAGAAGGATTAATGCCACATAAAGATTGCCAAGGCATGGAGGAGCGGAAACTGAAGACAGACAAAGATCCAGAGCTGACACAGAGAGAAAGCCTTCTCTAGAGCTGGTGCCCTGAATTCTGACTGCTAGCCTCCTAAACTGTTAGAAAATAATTTTTTGTTTGTTAAAGTCACCCACTTGTGATATTTCTATTCTAGCAGCATTAAGGGAGCTCTGGTAGTGTAGTGCCTAAGGCACTTGACTGCTACCAGAAGGCTGACAGTTCAAACTCACTAGCCACTCCTCGGAAGGAAGGTTGGGCAATCTACTTCCCTAGTGATACCACCTCAGAAACCCAAGGAGGGGTCGCTATGAGTCGGGTTGGACTCCATGGCACATAACAACAACAACAAAAGAAATTAAGATCTGGTTAACAGCAAATTGCTCTTTTCTCCATGTGTGATGTCAAGTTTCTAAACTTCCAAATGATTATTTTTAAACTTAGGACAAAATACTGTATCCTAAATTTGAGAAGAATAAGTGAAACAATGCTTATGGTCATCCAACACAATTAATGGAAAATGCAATGTGCTACAGAAATACCCACATGAAAAGGAAAATTAAGAAAAAAAAAAGAGCAAGTACATAGAAAAAGGAAAAATTAAGAATTGTTGAAATTTTAAGAAGAGTTTATAAAATAATCTTTTTTCATAATGCATTTTATTGAAATAAAATTTATGTACAGTGAAATACACAAAACCAAAGTGACATGGGTCAGTGAATTTTTTCTTTTTTCAGTGTTCCTTCCCCACCCCTCCCACCCCTGGAAACCAACAAAGAAAGTTTCCCTCCATATATAAAACTTTCCTTGACCCTCCACAACAACAAACTAATATTTGAACTATATTTGTCCTTCTGTGATTGACTTATTTCACTCAGCATAATGTCCTCCAAGTTCATCCATGTTATGTGGTGTTTTACAGACTCTACATTATTGTTTAGTGCTGCACAGTATTCCACTGGTTTATATACCATAGTTTGGTCATTCATTCTTCCATTGATGGGCACGTAGGTTGTTTCCATCTTGTTACTATTGTAAGTGGTGTTGTGATGAACATGATTGTGCATATTATCTGTTCTTGTCCTGGCTCTCACCTCTTTAGGATATATACCTAGCAATGGGATTGTTGAGTCAAATGGCATCTCCAATTCCAACTTTCTAAGGAATCGCCATACTGCTTTATCAGTGGTTGTATAACTCCACAGTCCCACCAGCAGTGTAGGAGAGTCCCAATCTCTCCACATCCCCACCAGCATTTGTTATTTTCTGTCTTGTTGAATTGTGCCATCAGTGCTGGAGTGAGGTGATATCTCCTTGTTGTTCTGATTTGCATCTCTCCGATGGCCAATGATTGTGAGCATCTCTTCATGTATTTGCTGGCCACCTGAATATCCTCTTTGGTAAAATGTCCATTTATGTCTTCTCCCATTTTTTAATTGGATTGTTAATCTCTTTGCTGTTAAGGCACAGGGGTTTTCTATAAATCTTAGAGATAAGTCCCTTGCCAGATATGTAATTATCAACAAGTATGAATTTGTTGTGTCATTTTTGTTATATGTTTTTTCATGGTGTTGATTTCTTTGTTCCATACAACTTTCTGTGCTGAGCTCATTGGGTTTATGAATCATATTATCACTTCTTTTGTTGCTATTATTTTAGTATTTGCTAAATACTTGTGCTGGTCTTTTTTATTTTGATGTAAAGGTTTATATTTTTTCTTGTGGTTACCCTGAGATTTATAGTTTTCTTCCCAAGTTTAGGACAGTTCATTCTACCTTGTAATTGTCTTGACTTCCCTACCATTTAGAAGTTCTGTAACTACACATTTTTTTCCCTTTTTATTTGCAGTTGTCCTCATTTGTCAATTGATGTCTCTCGTTCCCTGTTTACAATCTTGTAGGCTTATTTACTTTGGATACTTCCATAGCTGGGTTGGTTTCTGCGTTATGGAATCATGTGTATTAATTTGCTGTTGTTGGTTCTCTGTCCAAATGACTCCCTTTAGCATCTCTTGTAAAGTTGATCTGGTTTTCACAAATTCCCTTAATTTCTGTTTATCTGGAAATGTCCTAATTTCACCATCATATTTGAGGGACAGTTTTGCTGGGTACATAATTCTTAGTTGGAGATTTTTCTCTTTCAGGGAATTGTATATATCATTCCATTGTCTTCTCACCAGCAAGGTTTCTCTTGAGAAATTGAAGCTGAGTCTTATAGATTGTCCCTTGTAGGCAACTTTTCATTTTTCCTGTACTGCTTCCAGGATTATTTGTCTTTGGTTTTGGTGAGTTTGATGATGACATGTCTTGGTGATTTTCCTTTGGGATCTATCCTGTTTGGAGTTTGTTGGACTTCTTGAATGGATATATTCTCATCGTTCATTATACCAGGAAAATTCTCTTCCAACAAATCTTGGACAATTTTTCGTGTGCTTTTATTATCTCAACCTGTTCTGGAATTCCAATTACATTCAGGTTATTCCTTTTGATGTTATCCCACATGAGCCTTAGGCTTTCTTCATTTTGTTTTGATCTTTTTTTCTGATTGATCACTTTCCAAAGAAGTATTGAGGTATTTGCCTTAAATCTCACTAATTCTGTCTTCCATTGATTCAGTTTTACTCCTTTGTCTATTCAATGTCTTATCTATTTCTGAAAATTTAATATTAATTTTCTGGATTTATATGTGTAGATTTTATATAATTTCTAATTTTTCATTTATTTTGTCATTTTGTTCTTGTATTGACTTTCAAAATTGTTCTAGAGTTTTCTCTGTGTTTTCCTTAATTTTGTCATTATTTTCCTTGATCTGTCTCTCACTTCAATGAAGATACCTAAATATAATTCTTTTCAATTCCTTATCAGGGAGTTCCAATGCTGCATCTTCTTCAGGGATGTGTTTTGAGTCTGTATCCTGGTCCCTTGTTTCTCCTGCTTTATCTTGCTTTTTGTGTGGACTGTGATGCTCTGTTGTCTCTGAGGCATTGTGACATTTTTGTGTTTATATTTAATTAGTGATTATATGTTGTAGCAACTTGCTCACGATTTTTGTTTTGTTTGTATGTTATCTATGTAAGCAGGGCACTGTGCTGTGCTCCTCTATTCACTAGTTGGCAGCACATACACACTTACCACTTGTCTACTTTCCTGTTGTCAGCCTCCCGTAAGTCCCTGCCATCCTTGTCAAACAGAGGCTATTCTTAGGTCCCTGGAATCTAAATGAGAATATGCTGTCACTTTAAATTCCAAAATGGCCACCACTTGTAAACATTTAAAATGGCTGCGCCCTCTGGACAGCGAAAAGTCCACAGCTCAGATTGCCTCTCTCCTTGTTATTTTCCTTCCTAGTCATAGGCAACTAGCACAGTTGTCCCTGCAGCCTTTGATAATCAAGGCTAATCTTTAGGTCAATTCTCAGATCCCAATACCATTTGGAAATATTCAGGCTATTGGTGCCATCAGAGTAGCTGACAGTCCACTGGTCTGACTGTCTCCATACTCACTGTTTTCATTCAGGTTTTTCCACTAGTTGGTGCCGAATCCACTTCTGTATACTTCCTTTCAAGCCTCAGAGCTCCAGGATTATCTTTGGTATCTCTGTCAATTAGTTTCTTTTTTCTTTGTTGAAGAGGGTCTGTGGAGCTTGTCTGCCTATTCTTCTATCTTATCAGAAATGTCTAAAAAATAATTTTTTGACTAAATTAAAATTCATCAGAGACTGTTATTATTTTGGTATTTTAAATAAAATTAAAACAATATAGCCACAATATTGTTTAATACAAAATAGATACAAATAGCCTTAAAAGTGCTACATAATTCATGAATTTTAACAACTAAATATATCTACAAATAACAAAATATGTTCTCAAAATTTTTCTAGAACCTTAATTTCATCCAGTGCATTTATTTAGTGATAAAACAGGAAGGTCAATCATATATGGATACCAATATCAATGTCATACTTTTTTGTATCATTCTCTCATAAGCTTTATGTCCTATCAGGAAACAAACTGAGCATGTAAAATTTCAAACACTCACACACAAAAGAGTAAAACTAACATTTTTCTTTTTAATTTGGTATTTCTTAGAATAATGCAAAAAAACTTTCATTTTATCATTTTCTCCATCTTTCTAAAAAAAAAAATTCAATACCTAGTGCTAAAATTTGACTATTTATTCATTAAGTCCATTCAGCCTATTCCTTAATAAAAAAGATGATGTTATAACTGTGTTTATATATCAAGCAGGTACTAGATTATATGTGTGCGTATGTGTATATATTAATCAAATGATGAATCTTACACCATTTTAAAACCAAGGAAAAAAAGAGAGAATTATTAGGGATAAAGAATTTAATCACATGAGAGAATTAAACTCTTTAGAGCTGTAGGGACTTATTGATTAAATTGTCCTTTCGTCACTTTGAAAGACACTGGCATACCATACCAAAGTTTATTTGTTTCTATGCTTTGGAAAATATATGTCCATAGGAGGATTGAACCATAAATTTATTTAAGAATAAATCTAAATGCTGAGACTCTGAAACTTGCCCTTGAGCAGAGAGTAGCTAAAGCAAATGGAAGAAGTGACAAGATAAAGAAGCTGAACAGAAGATTTCAAAGAGCAGCTCGAGCAGAAAAAACCAATTACTATAATGAAATGTGCAAAGACCTGGAGTTTGAAAACCAAAAGGAAAGAACATGCTTGGCATTTCTCAAGCTGAAAGAACTCAAGAAAAATTTTTAGCCTCGAGTTGCAATATTGAGAGATTCTATGGGCAAAATATTGAATGATGCAAGAAACATCAAGAGAAAATGGTAGGAATACACAGAGTCACTCTACCAAAAATAACTGGTTGATCTTCATCTGTTTCGGGAAGTGGCATATGATCCAGCACCAATAGTACTGAAGGAGGAAGTCAAAGCTGTAATGAAAGAATTGGCGAAGGGAAAGGCTCTGGAAATTGATGGAATGCCCATTGAAATATTTCAACAAATGGTTGCCACACTGGAGGCACTCCCTCAGTTATGCCAAGAGATTTGGAAGACAGCTACCTGGTCAACTGACTGGAAGAGATCCATATTTGTACCCATTGCAAAGAAAGGTGATCCCACAGAATGTGGAAATTACAGAACAATATTATTAATATAGCATTCAAGTAAGATCTTACTGAAGATAATTCAAAAATGGTTGCTGCAGTATATTGACAGGGAACGTCCAGAGGTGCAAGCTGGATTCAGAAGAGGATGTGGAACAAGGGATATCATAGCTGCTGTCAGATGGATCTTGGCTCAATGCAAAGAATACCAGAAAGATGTTTACTTGTGTTTTATTGACTATGCAAAGGCATTTGATTATGTAGATCATGACAAATTATGGATAACATTGAGAAGAATGGGAATTCCAGAACACTTGATTGTACTCATGAGGAACCTGTACCTTGACCAGGAGGCTGTCATTTGAATGGAACAAAGCAACACTACATGGTTTAAAATCATGAAGGGAGTGTGTCAGGGTTGTATCCTTTCCCCACACTTATTCAATCTATATGCTGAGCAAATAATCTGAGAAGCTGGACTATGTGAAGAAAAACATGGCATCAGAATTGGAGGAAGAATCTTTAACAACTTGAGATACACAGGCAATACAACTTTGCTTGCTGAAAGTGAGGATGACTTGAGGCACTTACTGATTAAAGTTGAATAGAGTCTACAGTAAGGATTACCGTCTCAAAATAAAGAAAAAAAAAAAAAATCCTCACAACTGGACCAATGAGCAGCATCACAATAAATGGAGAGAAGATTGAGGTTGTCAAAGAATGCACGTTGCTTGGTTCTACAATCAATGCCAATGGAAGCAGCTGTCAGGACATTAGACGACGTGTAGCATTGGGAAAGTCAAGGGCAAGGAACTGTATCAAGTGCTGAGGAGCAAGGATGTCTCCTTGAGGACTAAGGTGCACCTGACACAAGCCATGATATTTCCAATTGCCTTGTATGCATGTGAGAGCTGGACAGTGAATAAGAAAGACTGAAGAAGAGTTGATGCTTTTGAGTTGTAGTGCTAGCAAAGAATCTTGAAAGTACCATGGACTGCTAAAAGAACTAACAGGTCTGTCCTGGAGGAACTGCACCCGAAATGCTCCCCGGAAGTGAGAATGGCCAGACTTCATCTCATCTATTTTGGTCATGTTGTCAGAAGGGACCATTCCCTGGAGAAGGATGTCATGCTTGGTAGGAAGGAGGATCTACAAAAGAGGGGGAGATCTTCAACGAGATTGATTGACATGGTGGCTGTGATGATGGGCTCAAGTATAGCAGGGATCAATCATGCAGCTGGCGTGGGATTGGGCAGTGTTTTGTTCTGCTGTGCATGGGGTTGCTATGAGTCAGAAATGACTCTACGGCACCTAACAACAACAAGCTAGCTAGCTGCATATGTGTCATTAATAGATATGCATTTAAGGAAGACATTTTATTGTGTAATTATTTATTCAATATAAGGCTAATACTATTTCTTTTTAATATTGCAAAATTATTTTACTCATTGTCTTATAAAAATGATAATTTTTGCTTGATAGATCTATTAACATTACAAAAGTTTTGGGATATTTTGCAATTTTTCTTCTTGTTGCTATTCCTTCTCCAGAATCACTAAATTTAACATTCAACAAATGCTATGCAGCCTTTTATTACATATCAAACTTATGCAGATAAATAAATAAATAAAAATACAATCTCCATTGCTCTGAGGTTGATTCCAACTCATAGTGAAGTTATAGGACAGATTAAAGGTGCCCCATAAGGTATTCAATGCTGTAAATCTTTACAAAACTATGCCCACAGAGTAGCTTATGGGTTCCAAACACCAAACTTTAGGACATGTTTGTTCGTAGCCCAGCATTTAACCACTGCACGATCAGGGCTTCTCTGATGTAAGCAAGAGGACCACAATGTTGTTAGCAGGAGACCTGTTTCTTGCCTTCATAGAATTTATACCTGCATAAAAGAAAAACAACAACAAAAAGAAATAAACAAAAACCCAGCCAAACCCACTTTTGTCAATTTGATTCCAATGCATAAAGACCCTATAGGACCCAGTACAACTACCCTATAAAGTTTCCAAGGGTGTAAATCTTTATGAAAGCAGACTACCACATCTTTCTCTCACTGAGTGGCTGGTTAGATTCAAGTGGCAAGTTTTTTGGTTAAGAACCAAGCACTTTAACCATGCAACCATGACTTCTCTAAAATCAAAATAATAATAATTTTAAAAAAAGTTTGTATAATTGCAATTGTGTTTCTACATGAAGATATGGAAAAGTTCTAGATGAAGCAATAAAATAATACTTGACAATGTCTTGATTTGTTAGAAGACCAGGTCATGTGTTTTGTTTTCAGTAAGAATTTAGATAAGGTAAATGATTAGGGGACAGAGAACAAGTCACTCCAACTACTCTTTCATTAGCTAGAGAAGGATAAAATTGTAAGAGTGTAAGGGTGACCATGTTGTCGTTGTGAGGTGCTGTCATGTCCATTTCAACTCATAATGACACTATGCACCACAGAATAAAATATAGCCCAGTCATTACCATGTTTGAGCCCATCATTCTAGTCATTGTGAAAATACATCTCATTGAGGGTCTTTCCCTTTTTTGCTGACTGCTACTTTACTAAATGTGATATCCTTCCCTTGGGACTCTTCCCTCCTGGTCATAGGACCAAGGCACGGAATGTGAAGTCTGAAGTCTGGCCATTCCTGCTTCTAAGGAACATTCTGGTTGTACTCCTTCCAAAATATTTGTTCATTCTTCTGAATGATTTTATATTCAGAACACTCAATATTCTTTGCCAACACCACAATTCAAATGGATCAGTTGAACAGTCTTCCTTATTCATTGTCAAGATGAATATGAGGCAATTGAAAATACCATGGCTTGGGTTAGGCACACTTTAACCTTCAAAGTCACATCTTTGTTCGTTAATATTTTACAGAGGTCTTTGCAGCAAATTTGCCCAATGCAATGTGTCTTTCAATTCCTTAACTGCTGCTTCCATGACCACTAATTGTGGATCCAAGTAAAATGAAATCCTTGACAATTCCAATCTTTTCTTCATTTATCAAGATGTTACTTATTGGTCCACTTGTGATGATTTTTGTTTTCTTTACATTGAGATGTAATTGATACTGAAAGATCACATTTTTTTGGAGGGACTCAAACATGGATCTCCTCCAGTCAGTTCACCAGGTAGCTCTTTCAAATTTCTTATCAGAGGCTCATGAGTGCTTCCAGTATTGCATCTATTTTGTTGAAACATCTCAATGGGTGTTCCATCTATTTTTGGAGCCTTGTTTTTCACCAGTTCTTTCAGTGAAGCTTGGATTTTTTTCCTTCAGTACCATAGGTTCATGATCATAGGTTACCTCCTGAGATGTTGACCAATTCCTTTTTGTACAGTGATTTTATGCATATCTTCTACCTTCTCTTGTTGCTTCCTGTATTGTTCAATATTTTTCCAATAGAATCTTTCAATATTACAACCATATTGACCCTATTGTTGTTGTTGTTATGTGCCGTCGAGTCAAACCCGACTCATAGCGACCCCTCCTTGGGTTTCCGAGGCAGTATCACTACGGAAGTAGGATTGCCCAACCTTCCTTCCGAGGAGTGGCTGCTGGGTTTGAACCGCCAGCCGTCTGGTTAGCAGGCAAGTGTCTTAGCCACTATGCTACCAGAGCTCCCATATTGACCCTAGAGGTAGGAAAAAAAAAAAAAAGACTTGAAATTTCATAACTGTTACTTTGTAGTAAAGTTGAATTTGAAATAGCTTTATTTACTTTGTCTAGAGATTTTCTATCTCATTTTAGGTAACAAATAAAATCATTCAGAACCAGAAGTAACAACAAATATGGAAAAATCATAGTTTTTAATTACTCAAAAGAGGTAATGAATTGGGTAGAACATGCACATCAGTGGCTTGTTGGGGAAATATTTTGAATAACCATGTTACTACAAATGTTGATGGTTCTATAGTGAAATTTTCTTAACCTCCATAAAATATGTATGCATTCATACTGCACATATAGCATTCAAGGGAAGTTTATATGTGCTTATTTGTGATTCTATCACCTCCATAGGATTACATTTGAAGATCATTGCTGTTAACTGCCTAGAAAATAACTGAGGCAGGATAGAGAAGTTTAATGTCCTGAGATGTCTGTATGTGTTTTTCTCTGAAAAATGCATCATCTCTCACATTTGCAGTCACTTGGGTCTATTGTGTATATCAAAGGGAATTCTGTTTTTAAACCAATGACTTTTTTTTTCCTTTCTTTTTTTTCTGCTAAGAGATAAACTGCTGGTAAAATAAGAAAACTGGCATATATTGTGAGCCCCTCTTAGCAAGCTTCCCTCATAAGACTATTTTATGTAAAAATAAATAAATGGTTGTTGTTGTTGTTAGGCACCAGCCATTCAGCTCCAACTCATAGGGACCCTATGTGCAATAGAACAGAACCTACCAGGTCATGTTCCATTCTCACAATCCTTGCTATACCTAAGCCCATCATAGGAACCACTGTGTCAATCCATCTCATTGAAGTTTCCCCCCTTTTCACTCACCCTCCACTTTACCAAGAAGCATAGTATCCTTCTCCATGGAATGGTCCCTTCTGACAACATGACCAAAGTTGGTGAGAGGAAGTCTGGCCATTATCACTTCCAAGGAACTTTCCACCTGCACTTCTTTCAGGACAAATTTGTTCATTCTTCTGGTAGTCCAAGGTACTTTCAGCATTCTTTGCCAACACCAAACTCAAAAGCATCAACTGTTCTTTGGTCTTATTTATTCCTTGTCAGCTTCCACATGCATATGCGACTGTTGTTGTTGTTGTTGTTATATGCCGTCCAGTCAGACCCAACTCATAGCGACCCCTCCTTGGGTTTCCGAGGTAGTATCACTACGGAAGTAGATTGCCCCATCTTCCTTCCGAGGAAGCCTTCTGGTTAGCAGTCAAGTGCCTTAGGCACTACTGCCAGAGCTCCCAAGACTAGTAAATAAATAATATATTTTAAAAAGGATAACAGCTTTTTGTTCCCTTAACTTTTTATTGTGATTTTGGTGAAAGCTTACAGAGCCAATTCATTTTCCATTCAACAGTTTATACACATTTTGTTTCATGAGATTGATTGCAATCCCTGAAATGTGACAGCTCTCTTACCCCTTCTTCCCTGTGATTACCTTTTCCCTCTTCCTTTTTTTCCTATACATTCCTGCCTTCTGAGCTTTCTCCCTGCTCACATGCAGGCCTTTTGATCCCCCGTGGTGATTGTTCTAAGGAATACAGCTCCCTGGTGTAATTGTTCACCTTGTAGACTTATTATTTGTCTGAAAGTTAAACATGGGAAGGAGTTCAATTACAGACCTAAGGGTAACTAGAAGCTATAGTATCAGTGGTTTCACTGGTCTCTATCAGACCAGTAAGCCTGATATTTTTCTATATTTTGATTTTTGTTCCACATTTGTCTCCCGCTCTATCTAGGGTCTCAAATTTTGATTCCTTTTCAGTGGTTGGCAGTGGAAGCTGGGTACCATCTAGTTCTTCTGATCTCATTGTCATGTAGGCTGAGGTTCCAATGGCTTACTTTTCCCTTGTACTAATTGTTTCCATATGTCTTTGATTTTCTTCACTCTTCTTTGCTCTGGACAAATCTTAGTTAAATCTAGTTTATCTTGGACACCTGCTCACAAGCTTTAAAGACCCTAGTTGCTACTCCCCAAAGTAGGATGTGAAAAAATGTTTTTGTGTACTATGCTATGCCAGTTGAGTTTGATGATCTTGGCAACCATAGTACAGAGCCCACAGACCCAGGAATTCACTCCCTAAAGGTGTTGTGGCTAAGAGGTTATCATAACTTGCCCTCTGTTTGCTCATTATATATATGAACATTTTATAGCACATATAGATACATATATAGAAATACAATCTATCAAACATACATGGTTATAGGTATATTCCCATTTGCCAATCCATACCTGATAATCTTGCCTGTCTACCTGTGTATCCAACCATAGATTAATGCTTATTATTACTGATAATGAAGTATTGTGTATGTAATGGTGTTTTCCTTTCTTATCTGTACTTCTTATGCACCTCTCTTTATATTTTCTTTCCTTAGTAGTATTGTGCCAGTCACCCACTTTTGATATATTGCTTTTCCATTCATTCAAATCAATATGTGTCTCTTACCTAGCTAACAATTTTCCCTCCTCCCCTCCTATCCCTGGTAATCAACCATGTGTAAACCTTTTCTTGACTCTTTGTAATAGGGGACTTGTACAATATGTGTCCTTTTGTGATTGACATATCACTCAGCATAATGTACTCCAAGTTCATCCATATTGTTTTGCTTACTCTGTGCCACTCAAACAGACATACCACAGGTGAAAGCCCTTCTTCACTCAGGCAGCTGCTGGCTGCTGTTGCTGACGAACTGAAGGTTGGCAAATAAAAAGGCACAGTCCCAATATGACCAAACCACATGTCAGCCCATTGATTCAAATCCGTTAAGAGTCCCAAGATTGGCAGACAACATGGCAGGCTCCTGAACAATGACTCAGCTACATGCAGGATCCAAGTATTCCATAAGCAGAAAAAAGAAGAAAAAAACCTCACTGCCATCAAGTCATTTCCAACTCATAGCAGCCCCCTTTGGGTTTTTGAGGTGGTAAATCTTTACGGAAGTGGATCGGCCAGTCTTCCTTCCATGGAGTGGCTGGTTGATTCGAATCACCAACTTCTGGTTAGTAGTTGAATGCCTCAGGCTCTATGCTACCAGAGCTCCTTGTAAGCTATAAACTATTTCTAAAGCTTCTCCTTGTATACAAGAAGCAGACCACATCCTTAAGGCCACTACTCAGCTGCTCACAGTAGATTCCATCATGGAATTAATCACCAGTCTCATCATGGGGAATACTATATCCAGTTGGCCTGCCACTCAAAATCAGGCCCAGCTAAGTTGACACAAAACCTTAACTACCACAATTCCACCCCTTGTCAACTTGGCATTTGTACAGACCTTCATTGGGTAGCCCATGTACAGATCTCCTTCACTGGGTGGCTCCAGTCCCCTAGTTCCCTGACTGGGGACCTCACCCCTTTGTCCTGGCAGACCCTGTTCCTCTACCTCTTGGACATGAAAGCCCAGGCCCCTCACTTTTGGGCTATGGCCCCCTCCCACTGACCCACATGAATGAACAGCCCCATACTCCAGAATCAAGTTGGTGAAGTTCTAACTTTCAAACCTAGAAGACTGTAGTGGTTCCACCCCTAGAGACCATGGTCCTACCCTTTGAGATTGAGGCAACTCTATTTCCCATTTCTTTGGTCTCTCCACTTCAGACAATTAATGCCCAAGTACAACCCACTCCCCAAGGAATCTTCCTGTCCAAAATATACTTATCATTCTTGATCTGTGGGCTGGCCAATCTGCTCCTCCATCTCCTGCTGGGTCTTTTCTACCAATTAGTGCCTGAAGGCAAGCCACTCCACCAGGAAGCCACTACCCAGTGGCATTCAGGTTTCTCCTCCATGGGCTAGTAAGCCTGTTGCTGTCTAATGTTGGTCTCTTGGCCCTCCTGCTGCCATTTCTCTGCTTGGGTCTCTCTGACAGGGTCTCAGGTCAAGGACAGACTCTACTCCTGTTCCCACATTTTAAGTATTTCCCAGAGCAACACTCCGCTCTCTCAGTACCAATTTCTGTCTTGGTTACTTAGTGCTGCTCCAACAGAAATACCATAGGTTGAATGGCTGTAACAAACAGGAGTATATTCTCTTAGAGTTTTGCATGCTAAAAGTCTGAGTTCAAAGTACAAGGCTCTAAGGGCTGAGTGAAAGCCCCTCCACCTTAGCAGAGTAGAAATTTCTACCTTGTGCTCCTAGCTCACTGAAGCTGGAGGCTATCTTCACTCAGCTGCTGGCTGCTGAGGCTGAGAAACCCAAGATTAACAAGTAAAAAGGCACAGTCATGATATTATCAAACCACACAGCAGGCCATTGATTAAAGTCCATTAAGAGTCCCAAGATCGGCAGACAACATGACAGTCCACTGAACAATGACTTGTCTACATGCAGTATTCAAGTGTGCTTATAAGCTACAGACCATTTCTAAAGCTTCTCCTTATATACTGGGAGCAGACCACATCCCTAAGGCAGCTACTCAGCTGCTCACAGTAGATTCCACCATGGAGTTGATTACTGGTATCATCATGGTGAATACTACATCCAGCTGCCACTTACTCAAAACCAGGCCCAACCAAGTTGACACATAACCTTAACTACCATACCTACTATGAGGTGTTTTGTAGATTCTTCATTATTTTTTTAATGTTGCATAGTATTCCATTATGTGTTTAAACCATAATTTGGATATTCATTTATCCATTGATGGACACATATGTTTTTCCTATCTCTTTGCATCTGTAAATAATGATGTGATGAACACAGGTATTCATGTTTCTATTTGTGTACCGGCTCTCTCTTATCTAGGATATTTACCTAGTAGTGGGATTACTGGACCAAATGATATTTCTATTTCCAACTTTTTAAGGAAGCTCCATACCATTTTCCATAGTTGTATTATTTTACAGTCCCACCAGCAGTATATGAGAGTTCTAGTCTTTCCACATCCTCACCAATATTTGCTCTCTTTTTTTGTCTTGTTGAACTTTGCTATATTGCTGGGGTCATATGATATCTTGTTGTTATTTTGATTTACATCTCTCCAATGGCACAGTGCCTAAGGCATTTGACTCCTAATCAGAAGTTTGGTGCTTCAAACTGACTAGCCGTTCTGCAGAAGGAAGATGGGGAAATCTGCTTCAATAAAGATTTACTGCCTCAGAAACCTAATGGGGGTCTCTATGAGGCTATGAGTCAGAATGGACTCAAAGGCAGTGAGTTTGCTTTCTGTTGTCATTTGGAATGGCTAATGATAGTGAGCATTTCTTCATGTGTTTGTTGGCTGCCAGAATATTATCTTTGTTGAAATATCAGTCTATGTGATGTGCCCATTTTTTAAATTTGATTCTTTGTCTTTATGATATTCAGATATTGAAGTTTTCCATAATTTTAGAGGTAAGTCCCCTGTTGACTATGTCATTGCCAAATATTTTTTCCTAATCTGTAGGTTCTCATTTTACTCTTTTGGAGAAGTCATTTGATGTGCATAAAAATTTAATTTTTAGAAGATCCAAATCATCTAGCTTATCTTCTGCCTTTTGTGCATTTTTTATTATGTTTGAGAGTCTATTTATGCCATAAATTTGGGACCCTAAATTTGTCTCTATATTTTCTTTGATGAACTTTATAGTTTTAGGCTTTGCATTCCGGTCTTTAATCCATCTTAAGTTAGTTTTTGTGTATGGTATGAAGAATGTATCTTGTTTCTTTTTTCTGCAAATGCATATCCAGGTTAGCCAGCACGATTTGTTAAATAGACTAACTTTTCCCATTTCATGAGTTTCAGTCTTTTGTCAAAGTTCAGATGTCAATACATGGATGAATCTATTTCTAGATTCTCAATTTTGTTTAACTGATCTATGTGTCTATTTTTGTACCAATGACAGGCTGCTTTGTCTACCAAGGCATTAGAGCAGGTTTTGAAACTCAGGATTGTGAGACATACTACATTGATCTTCTTTTTCATTAGTGCTTTGCTTATCCAAGGTCTCTTTCCTTTCCATATATAATCAGTGATTGCTTTTTTGATGTCCTTAAAAAATGTTGATGTAATTTGGATTGAAATTGCATTGAATCTATAAATTGTTTTGGATAGTACTGACATTTTCATAATGTTCAATCTTCCTCTCCATGAGCATGGCATATTCTTCCATTTATGTAGATCTCTTATAGTTGCTTGTATTAGTGTTTTGTAGTTTTCTTTGTATGGGTCCTTTGTGTCTCTGGTAAGATTTATTCTTAAGTATTTTATCTTTTTTGGTAGTTATTGAAAATGGTATTGTTTTCCTTATTTCCTTTTCAGAGATCTCTTTGTTGATGTAGAGGAGTCCAATTGATATCTGTATATTGATCCTGTATTCTGTCACGTTGCTGAATCTTTCAAATAGTTCCAGTAGTTTCCTTGGTGATTCTTTTGATTTTTCTATGTAGGATCAAAGCTTCTGCAAACAGAGATAGGTTTTCTTCTTCTTTGACTATTGGAATGCCTTTTATTTTCTATCTTCCTTATTGCTCTAGCTACAATTTCAAATATAATGTTGAATATAAGTGGTGATAGAGGACATCCTTGGCTGGTTCCCTTTAGCAATGGGAATATTTTCAGTCTCTCTTCATTGAGAATAATGTTTCCTGTTGGAGGTCTGGTGGCATAGTGTCTAAGGCATCTGACTGCCAACCAGAAGGCAGGTGGTTCAAACCCACTAGCCACTCTTCAGAAGGAACAATAGGCAATCTACTTCCGCAGAGATACCACCTTGGAAACCCAAGGAGGGTTCGCTATGAATCGAATTGAATCGACAGCAATGAGTTTATTTTTGTTGTTGGTTTTGTATATATGTTCTTAATTATGTTGAAGAATTTCTTTTCCATTCCTATTTTGCTGAGACTTTTTAACAGGAATGGGCTAGGATGTTATCAAATGCTTTTTCTTTATCCATTAATAAGATCATGGGGTTCATTTGTTTTATTTATGTGATGGATTATGTTGTTTGCTTTTTCTAATGCTGAACATCCTTGCATGCAAAATCACAAAACTTACTGCCATTGAGTCAATTCTAACTCATAGCGACCCCTTTTGGGTTCCCAAGGTGGTAAATTTTTACAAAAGTAGATTGCCTGGTCTTCCTTCCATGGAGCAGCTGGTAAATTTGAACTACTAACCTTCTGGTTAGCAGTCAAATGCCTTAGGCATTATGCCACCAGAGCTCCCTCCATCCTCTCATATGTGGTATGAATCCCACTCAATCATGGTTCATTATTTCTTTGATATGGTGTTGGATGCTATTGGTTAGGATTTTGTTGAAAATATTTGCATCTCTATTCTTATGAGGGGTATAGGTCTGTAATTCTCCTCTTCAATGGTTTCTTTACCTGATTTTTGCAATAGGTTTGCGCTTTCTTCATATAATTAATTTCAATGATTCAATTTTTTTCTATGTTCTGGAATAGTTTGAGCAGGTTTTGTGTCAGCTTTTTGAATGTTTGGTAGAATTCTTCAGTGAAGCCATTGGGCAGGACTCTTTTTGTTGAGAGTTTTCTTATGACTTATTCAATTTCTTCTTTTGTTATTGATCTGTTCCAATTGTATACCTCTGTCTGTATTAGTTTAAGTAGGGATTGTGCTTCTAGAAATCTGTCTATTTCTTCTAGGTTTTCAAATTTGTTGGAGTACAGTTATTCATAATATGCTGGTGTTATTTGTCTTGTTTCAGATGGTTCTGTTGCAATATTGCTCATTTCAATTCTTATTCATTTTATTTGCATCTTCTCCTTTTTCTTTGTTAAAATTTCCAGTGGTTTGTTGCTTTTAACCTTTTCGAAGAACCAACTTTTAGTGTTATGGAGTCTTTCAATTGTTTTTGTTTTCTTTTTCACTTATTTCTGCTGAAATACTTATTATTTATTTTCCCTTAGTGACTATAAGCTTTTCTGCTGCTATTTTTCTAAGTTTTGGAGACATTGGATTAAGGTATTGATTTTGGCTCTCTCTTCTTTTTTGATCTGTGCTTTTATTGCTATAAATCACACTCTAAATAATACTTTACAAGGATTTTTGTATGTTGTCCTTTTATTTTTATTTGATTTAAGGAATTTCTTAAGTTCATGTTTCATTTCTTCTACTATACACTAGTATTTAAGGAGGGTGTTATCCAGTTCCCATGTGTTTGCTTTCTTTTTTTAATTTTTATTCTTGATCTTTCTTTGTTGATATCTAATTTTATAGCATTATGATCTGAGAAAATTCTTTTCCTTATTTTGATGTTTTTAAGTTCATTGAGGCTTGTTTTATGGACTAACATATAGTCTATTCAGGAGAATGTTCCATATGCTCTGGAAAAGAATGTATATTGTGCTGTTTTTAGGTGAAATTCTCTATATATCTGTAAGATCAAGTTGGTTGACTGTATCATCTAATTCTTTTTTGCCTTGCTTGAGTTTCCTTTTATTTGTTCTATCTTTTTTTTTTTTTAAATGATGTATTACAGTCTACTATTATTGCTATGGAGTTATTTATTTACCTTCTCAATTATGTTAAAATTTGATTGATATATTCTGGAGTTTTTCATTGGGTATGTAGATGTTTACTATGATTATGTCTTCTGGTTTGATTGATCCTTTAATCATTATATAATACCCTTCCTTGTCTCTATGGTTGCTTTTGTTTCTTACAATCTATTTTACTATAAATTAATGTTGCTGCTCTTGCTCTTTTTTGAATGCTGTTTGCTTAATATATTTTTCTCTAACTTTTGATTTTAAGTACGTTTTTATCCTTGTGTGTAAGACATGTCTCTTTCAGAAAGTATATTGATGGCTCATGTTTTCATACCCACTCTTCCACTCTCTGACTTTTGATTGGTGCATTTGATCCATTTACATTCAGTATAATTATTGACAAGTATGAATTTATTACTGTTATTTTGTTACCTTTGTGTGGGGGTGGTATTGCTAATTGCTTTGTTCCACATAATTTTGTATACTTAGTTCAATTTGTTTACAAATTTTATCATTTAATTCATTGCTATAGCTTTAAGCTCATTGCTGTCAAGTCAGATCTGACTCATAGTGACCCCTCCTTTGGTTTCTGAGGTGGTATAACAATGGAAGTAGGTTGTCCTATCTTCCTTCCAAGGAGTCGCTGGTGGATTTGAACCTCCAGGCTTCTGGTTAGCAGTCAATTGCCTTAGACACTATGCCACTAGAGCTCCATTTGCTAAATATTTGTGACTTTCTTCTTTTTCTTTATTTTGATGGGGTTTATTGATTTTTTATGAGGTTGTTCTGTGATTTGTTATTTTCTTCCCATATTCAAAACAGTACTCTCTACATTGAAGTCATCTTGACCTCCTCTCCAGTTGTAAGTTCTGAACCTACACTATTTATTCCCACTTTTTGCATTGTACTTGTTCTTATTTACAAATTGATGTCTCTGGCACCCTGTTTACAGTGTTGTAAGTTTATTTTACTTTGGATTTTTCTATATCTGGGTTGGTTTCTGGTATATTTTGTCTTCTGCTTTAATCACTGTGGTGTAGTAAATTACTTAGTGTGGCTTTTCTACCCATAAGTCTTTGTAAACTCCAAGGTGGGATTTTCTATGAGCAATTGAGGAGCTCCTGATTGCTGAAGTTGTCCACGTGGAGTATTTCTGTTGGGAGTGGAACAAAACAATGCTCTGGAAGGTGCCCACTCTCTCTCAGGTGCTTAGAGTTATGATGCTATGATTGGCTAGTTTGACCACCCTGCCAGGCACAAAAGAAGGAATCCTAGAGGCAGAACTCTCTCTGACTTCTGGTTGAGGAAGACCTGCTGCTGAAGGAGACACAGGCTCCTGAGACACACGTTGCTGGGAAAAAGACACAAGAGACACGCATCGCTGAGTGAGACACTGAGGGACCAGCACTGCTGGGAAAGAGACTGTGAGAGACTGCTGGCTGAGGGACGGTGGGCTGGGAGAGAGGCTGAGCATTTTTCCCTGAACTTGAATTGTAATCTGGTGCTTCCCTAATAAACCCCATAATCTGTGAGCTCTGTGTGGCCACTGCAGCAAATTATTGAACCCAGGAGAGAGGTGGTGGGTGCTTTGGGAGGAACGGTTGGTGAAAGGGCTGGAGGGAGGCAGCATGTCTGGCCTTGCAGTAATAGGCCTTGG
>NW_006922442.1:179194-179904 GCF_000298275.1 Orycteropus afer afer
AAAAAAAAAAAAAAAAACTAATGTAAGTAAAAAACACAAACAACATAAACATACATCAACAACCACAAATTGAATAAATAAACAAATAAAAAGTAAAAGAAGCAAAGGGTGGGGAACAGAGGAAAAACAGAAAACAAAAACCCACAAACTCTGAGGAGGGAGTAAAAAGAAAAGAGAGCAAGAAAAAGCAGTAAATAAAACATGCAAAAAGGAAAACAAGGCATGGGGAAAAGTGAATACAGAAAATGAAAAAATGAAGTAAATAGAAGGGATCAAGGTAAAGGAATAAAAAACAAGAATCAGGGAAGGAAAATAAAAGAAAAAAAATGAAAAGAAAGGAAGAAAGAAAACTGTTGGGGAGGGTCAGGGCACCTGAACGGTGTTCCTACTGTCCAAGCAGGCAATAAGGAGCTTGGGATCTCGTTTCTCTCAGTCCTAAAGGCAGCTGGGAGCAGTGTTCCTGGTCCCAGAAGGAGTTCCTACTGACCCAAAGGACAGCTGGGAAATAGAGTATCTTATCCACCCAAGAAGTGGTTGGGTGTAGTGTGCCTCCCAAACCAAACCAAACTCAGTGCTGTGGAGTTGGATCTGGCTCATAGTGGCCCCTCCTTGGGTTTCCTAGGTGGTATCACTGCAGAAGTAGTGTGTTGGATTGGGTTCTCTAGAGAAACACAAAAACCAGCAAAGTATATATATATATATATATATAT
>NW_006922442.1:180119-183980 GCF_000298275.1 Orycteropus afer afer
CGGAATGCCGTTCTTCCAGCTTGTCCCTGGGATAGCATTGCAGGTAGGCCACACCCCTGGGGAAACTCCCCCTGGGCAGACCGGCCGCTCAGAACTCAGTCATGTGATCCATCATGGGAACCACCACTCACAACTGGAGTCCAGCCAAGTTGACACATCTTCAACTATCACAAGTAGATTGCCCAATCTTCCTTCCAAGGAGTAGCTGATGGGTTTGAACTGCCATCCTTCTGGTTAGCATTCAAATGCCTTAGACACTACACCATCAGAGCTCCTGTAGTATGCCTAGTCCCAGAAGAAGTTCTGGCCATCCACAAAGTCTGCTGCATATTAAGTTCTTGGTCCCAGGAAAATTCCTGTCAGCTGAACAGTACTGAATTCTGGATACCTGTTCCCAGAACTACTACCTGGTCACCCAGAAGGCAAGTTAGGGCAGGGCACCTGATCCCAGATAAGTTACTGCTGGTCTAGGAGATGTCTGAAGACAAGGTCCCTGGACCCAGCAAAAGATCCTGCCCGCCCAAAAGCCAGGTGTAAACAAATCACCTGCTTCCAGAAGGAGTTCCTACTACCCCTAAAATGAGCAGAGGGCAGAATTTCTGGTTCCAGGAAAGAATCCTGCCATCCCAAATGGAAGCTGGGTGCAGGGCCTTTGCTCCCAGGAAAAAAAAAAAAAAAAAAATCCTGCTTTGCCAAATGGTGGCTAGATGTAGGGCACTTGGTAACAGAAGATGTTCCTTCTCACCAAAAGGTGACTGGGAACAGGGCAGCAGGTCCTGGAAGTAGTTTCTGTCTACCCAGAAGGCAACTGGAAGCAGGCACTTGATCCAAGATGGAGTTCCTACAGGCCTGAAAGATGTCTGTGAGCTAGATACCTGGACCTAGAACTAATTCCTTCCAGTCCAAAAGTCAAAGGCAGCAAAGAATCTGGTTCAAGAGAGAGCTCCTGCTAGCCCCGAAAGCAGCTGTGAGTAGGGTGTCCTGTTCCAGAAAAAGCTCCTGCTGTCCCTAAAGACAGCTGGGCACAGGGCCCCTGTTCTCAGAAAAAAACTCCTGCCATCCTAAAAGGATGAGTGTATGGTGCTTAGAAACAGCAACAAAAAAATTCCTACTGACCCAAGAGGTGGCTGGGAGCAGGGTGCCTAGTCCCAGAAACAGTTCCTGCCTTCCCAGAAGGCAGTTAGTGGCAGGACACCTGGTCCAGGATGGAATTCCAGCCCATCAAGGAGGTGGGTGGGGGTGGGGGATGGTCACACCTCTATGCACTGGAAGGCTATTGTGTAACAGAGAACAAGGAGCATATCACCTTTCTGGTTGCCAGTCCGTGTATTTGTCTATGTAGCCCTCAGCAAGCAGAGTCGATTATCACATTGCTGCCCTGATTGGAATGTGGAATATCACTTGCAAATATTCAAAATGGCTGTACCTCCAGACCAGTCAACAACCTGCAGACCAGTCTCCTTATTTACTGTTTTCATTCCATTTCTTCTGTTTGTGGTTACTCAATCCACTTTTTTAATCTTTCCCTTTTAATCTCAGGGTTCCAGGATTATCCTCTGTATCTGTTTCAGTTGGTTTCACATTTCTTTGTTATACAGGGTCTGGGTAACTTTTCTACATATTCTGCCTTCTTGCCAGAAGCCTTGGAATAACAGCTGTAATATAAAATTGCCTAGAGTGTTAGTTATAAAAAGACTCATATTTAATATATAGTTTACATGTTATACCAAAATGGAAGGGAGTCTGATGGTGTAGTGCCTAAGACATTTGACTGCTAACCAGAAAGTTGGCCCTTCAAACCCACTAGCCACTTAATGGAAAGAAGACTGGGCAATCTACTTCTATAAAGATTTACTGTCTCAGAAACCCAAAAGGGGGTCACTATGAATCGGAATTGACTTGATGGCAGTGAGTTTGATTTTTGGTTATACATGCAATAAACTAGGTTTGATATCTTGATTTTTTATTCAGATGGCAAAATGTGTTTATGTCTTATTTGCCAAATTTGGATATCTGTTACCTGATTTAGACTAAAAATATAATAATTTTAATGGTGTTTTCTAAAAAATCTCTATAATACAGGACAATAAAGCAACTAAGTTGCGTATGTTAAAATTAATAATGCATGTCTCAAATACACACCTATAATTAATTTCAACATTAGAAGTTTTCAGGAAATACAAGGATCTGTTTTAAAATTCAGAAGGAATGGTAGGATGTGTCCTTTTTGTTTCTTATGCTTGGGAAAATTTGGATAATTAGAAAAGTTGGTGAGTTTAAAATTTGTTGTTGTTGTTGTTAAATGCCATTGAGTTGGACCCGACTCATAGAGACCTCTCCTTGGGTTTCTGAAGCAGTATCACTATAGAAGTAGATTGCCCCATCTTCTTTCCGAGGAGTGGCAGGTGGGTTTGAGCCGCCAGCCTTCTGGTTAGCCGTCAAGTACCTTAGGCACTACTCTACCAGAGCTCCCAGTTAAAATATAGGAAACAAAATGGTATGTGACAGTTTGTGGAATGAATTTATTTTATTGCATATTGTGAGAGAAAGAAAATTCAGTTGTAAAGGTGAATTGATTTTAATTAAATTTGTATGTCATTCTTTCTTAATTGACAAAGTTCATAACTCTTTGCAATTATGAAAGCTACACTTTCAGTGACCAGGAAATGTGGCCAGAGCACTTCCAAGTACATTCTGAAGTATTTTTTAATGATGTAAAATCGTGTACATCAGTGGGGGGAAAATACTTACTTATGCAAAGTCCTGGACTTCCATCATTAAGGGAATGTGCTTATTGGAAAGAAGTCCTTTGATTTCATCCAGCAAGTTTATTTTCATTCTAGTAATGACATTTCTTATCAGGATAGTGTGGCAAACACATTTGATAGCTACAGAAGCCTCACAGCAACCCAAATAATAATACCTCTGAAACTACAGTTTATTGCAGAACAAGGATGAAAAATAGCAGCATTAAAGTAAGGTTGTGTTTCATATGAAGAAGATACCTCACAACAAAAGCTTGAAAAAGCCAAGCACAGGTTCTAATTGTCCTCCTTCTGTCAGGTCATAAAGGTCACACTTTCTCTCTCATAACCAGGAAACAAAATCATTTGCATGGGAGACCCTGACACTATTGTTCTAGGGCTCTTCAAGTAGATTTCATGTAACAGAGTAGAACTGCCTCATAGGGTTTTCTAATCAGCAATCATAGGAGCAGATTGTCAGGTCCTTTTCCCATGGAACCACTGGGTTTCTTTGAACCACCAGCCTTTTGGTTTATAGCTAAGCAGTACTTAACCATTGCACTACCAGGGCTCCTAAATCAAATGTATAGAGCTTCACAATGTCATGGGAATTCAGGAAGCTATGGGAAATTTAGTATTTTAAGTGTAAATTCTAAGGTGGTAAATCAGGCCTCTATTTTCTTATTTTGGAGTCCTCAGAGTATTTTATTTTGACCCCAATATTTAAGTTGACCAGCACTCGTTGTTCTCCCAGTCATTGTCATCCCACTACCTAGTTTTATTTTCTTTCTAGCAGTTATACTTCTCTGATAATGACCTCATTATTTTCCCTTTCCCCTTTCACTGCTATGTATTTATAAAAGCAAAATTCTTAGCTATAAGGTTTGTGTTTACCAATGTATTCCTAGAACTTAAAACTTTGCCTGAAACAAAGTAAGTTTTCAAAAATAGGTGTTAAACAAAGAAGTAGAGAGATTATGAAGATCAGTTGAGGATATTTTATAAATGCACATTAGTAGCTAATTAATAAGGTAAAATAGTGTTAACAAAGTGATATATGTTATAGGGTATATTGAAGTAGGAGCCTCTACTACACACACACACACACACACACACA
>NW_006922442.1:184565-186449 GCF_000298275.1 Orycteropus afer afer
AATGTCCTTATAAAAAGAATAGAAGAAACACTGACTGAGAAACACAGAGGGAGAACATCATGTAACAGTGGAGACAGATGTAGGAATTAGATTGCCACAAGCCAAGGAATGCCTGGTGCTATCAGAAGTTGGAAGAGACAAGGAAGCCCTTCCTACAAACATTTTGGAGCAAACATGGCCCTGGGAACACCCTGAATTCAGACTTTTAACCTCAGTAACAAGGAGTCGTGGTGACATAATGATTAAGTACTTGGCTGCTAACTGAAAGGTTGGAGGTTTGGATCTCCCACTTGCTCAGAGGGAGCGAGAACTGATGATTGGTCTTCATAAATATTACGGCCTAGAAAATCCTATGAGGCAGTTCTACTTTGTCATATGGGGCCACTGTGAGTTGGAACAGACTGGATGGCACTTAAGAAGAACAAACCTCCAAAATCGTGAGAAAATTAATTTCTATTGTTTTAAGTCACTAAGTTGCTGATACTCTTTTATGGTAACTATAGGGAGCTCTGGTAGCATAGTGGCTAAGGCACTTGACTGCTAACCAGAAAGCTAGTGGTTCAAACCCACCAGCCACTCCCCGGAAGGAAGATGGGGCAATCTACTTCCGTAGTGATACTGCCTTGGAAACCCAAGAAGGGGTCGCTATGAGTCGGGTCTGACTCGACAGCACATAACAACAACAACAACAAATAGGAAACTCTGATAGCATGGTGCCTAAGGCACCTGACTGCTAACCAGAAGGCTGGAAGTTCATACCCACCAGCTACTCCTTGGAAGCAAGGTTGGGCAATCTACTTCCCTAGTGATATTGCCTCGGAAACGCAAGCTGGGGTTGCTATGAGTTGGGTCCAATTCGACCACAAATAATAACAACAACATAGGAAACTAATAACTACTTTGTCACTGTAGCAGAACTAGACTTAAGCCAAATGACTCTGTGACAGGGGTCGTGATATTACAATAACACTGAACAAGCTATCTAAACAAAGAAAGCTCAGATGCTTATGTTTCTGCTTTTTATTAGGAGATGAAGATTTTGTTTGTTTTGTTTGTAAAGCTTAAATTTATTGACCATTTATTTCTAACATGATTCATCTACATGGATACAATATACAAGTATACTTATAGAAACAAATAAAAACTTAACTGACTGTCATAGAGATTATTAAAACAACAACAACTTTATTTTGAAATTAATAAAATACAATGAAAAGAGAAAGAAATACTTTGGGAATTTCAAAACATTTAGCTATGCCATTTTCAGAAATCCTGTTGTTTATCTTTCACGTTATATGAAGTTAAGAAATTCTATCCAAAACTGAAAGCGTATTTATATTCTTCTTCATTAATATTATATTTTCATTTGGAATTCTCCATCAATTTCCATATAATTAGGTTGACTTAAATCTAGCAATTAGAATCAGTCTGGGAATTTCTAAGATTAAAAGGTCAAACAAGACAGATCATTTGGAGTTATAAATATGGCTTATTACCACAAATCAAACTCCTTGCCATAAGTCAGTTCCAACTCATAGAGACCCCCATTGGGTTTCCAAGGCTATAATTTTTACAGAAGCAGACTGCTTCTTCTTTCTGTGGAATAGCTGGTGGATTTGAACCACCACACTTTGTTTAGCAGCCAAGTGCCTTAACCACTGTACCAAAAGATCTTCCTTAAATATGGCTTATTAGCTAGTTAATTTTTCATCTTTTATTTTCTGTGAAGAAACATTGAATTAGTAAAAGTTTTAATAATACTGAGTAAAAAAAAAAATCTGTTAGATATTTTGTCTCATACAAGCTGTAAGATATTCATCTGCTAATTAATTAATTGCTTATTTTTTCCCTTCATTAGGAATACACAAACTTTTTTTTTTTTTT
>NW_006922442.1:186549-187939 GCF_000298275.1 Orycteropus afer afer
GAAAGTTTACAGAGCAAATTCATTTTCCCTACAGCAGTTCACATATACTTTGTCTCATGACATTGACTGCGATTTCCCACAATATAACATCTCTCCTCCTACTTCCTCTCCAAAGTTACTATTCCCTGTGTCTTTCTCTCCCATATATTCCTGACCTGCCCCACCAGCTGTCTCCCCATGCATAAACAGCCCTTCCATTCTCCTATGATTGATCAAAGAATGTATCTACCTAATGTAAATGTTCAGCCGTATGCCAGTCTTTTGTTTGACTGGAAGGCACAGGAGTTAGTTCAGTTCCAGACCTGAAGGGCAGTTAGGAACTATATAGTCTCAGGGGTTTCACTAGGCTCTATCAGACCAGCAAACCTGGTCTCCCTCTTTTTTTTATGATTATGAGTTTTGTTCCACATTGTTCTTCCACTCTATCTGGGCTCTCCTACAGAAATCCCCCTCTAAGTTGTTGACAGTGGTAGCCAGGCACTACCTAGTTCTTCTGGTCTCATAGTCGTATAGGCTGAGGACCGCATGGTGTACCAGTCCCTTGGACTAGTTGCTGCCACATGTCTTTGGTTTTCTTCCTTCTTCTTGGATCTAGACAAGAAGAGACCCATCATTACATCTAGATGACTGCTTGCAAGCTTTTAAGATCCCAGCTGCTACTTGCCAAAGTAGGATGTAGAACAATGTTTTTGTGTAATATGTTATGCTAATTGAGCTTGATGTCCCCTGCGACCATGGTCCTGAGCCCACAGATCTAATTAGTCATTCCCTCTGGGTAGCAGGTTATAGAAACACACACACTATTCTTAAGTTATGAATTAATTTATTTAGATTCAGTCTCTGCCTTTACTAAATCATCCTTAGTCTCCAGTAATGACACTGAATTTCAAGATACTCCCATGTCCTTGATTATATCCCACCTGAGTTTGTTGTTGTTGTTGTTACTTGCCGTCGAGTCGGCCCCGACTCATAACAACCCCTCCTTGGGTTTCCGAGGCAGTATCACTACGGAAGTAGGATTGCCCAACCTTCCTTCCGAGCACCTGAGTTTAGAGACCATTTAAAGAATAGATTTGCACGGAACACCAATAACTGAAAAACAGACAAATTGTGGTATGGCATTAAGAGCATTATCCACGAAGAAAGCAAAGGGTTATTAAAAAGATGGGAAAGGAAGAAAAGACAAAAATGGACATCAGAAGGGCTTCTGAAACTTGCTTTTGAACAGAAAGTAGCTAAAGCAAGTGGGAGAAACACAAGACGAAAGAGCTAAACAGATGATTTCAAAGAGCAGCTTGAAGATAAAGTCAATTATTATAATGAAATGTACAAAGACCTGGAGTTAGTAAACCAAAAAGGAAAAACATACTCAGCATTTCTCAAGCTGAAA
>NW_006922442.1:188957-191699 GCF_000298275.1 Orycteropus afer afer
ATATATATATATATATATATATATATATATGAAAATTCTTAAAACTGGACCAGTAAACAGAATCATGATAAATGGACAAAAGATTGAAGTTGTCAAAGAACTTCATATCACTTGGTTCTACAATCAACACCGATGGAAGCAGCAGTCAGGAAATAAGAGGATGCATTGCACTGAGCAAATCTGCTGCAAAATACATGTTTCAAGTGCTGAAGAGAAAAGGTGTCTTTTTGAAGACCAATGTGTGTCTAATCCAAGCCATGATGTTTTCAATTGCCTCATATGCATGTGAAAGCTGGACAATGAATAAAGATGACTGAAGAAACGTTGATGCTTTTGAGCTGTGGTGTTGGTGAAGAATACTGAAAGTACCATGGTCTGCCAGAGATCTAACAAATCAGTCTTGGAAGAAGTGCAGCTGGAATGCTACTTGGAAGCAAGAATGGCCAGACTTCATCTCATCTCCTTTGGATACCTTGTCAAAATGGACCATTCCCTGGAGAGGAGTACCATGTGTGGTAAAGAGGAGGGTCAGTGAAAAAGCAGAAGACCCTTAACAAGTTGTCTTGACACAGTGGCTGCAATGATGGGCTCAGGTATGGTAAGTATTGTGAGGCTGGCACAGGACAGTGTTTCATTGTGTCGTGAACAGGGTTTCTATGAGTCAAAGGATTCAACAACATCTAACAACAATAATAACTCATTTATGCCTTTATATACCCAATAATATCAAGTCCATTTTCCCCAATTTACTCACCAAAAAAAAAAAAAAAAAAAACCTCATTGCCATCCTTTGATTCCAACTCGTTGCTACTCTTTAGGACAGAGTAGAACTGCCCCATAGGGTTTCCTAGGCTGTATATTTTTACAGAAACAGACTGCTTCATCTTTTTCCCACAGAGCAGCTGGGGAATTCAACCACTGACCTTTTGGTTAGTAGCCAAGTGCTTTAACCATTATGCCACCAGAGGTCCTTTTCCCCAGTTTAGTTATCAGAAAATCACCTTTCTCCTCTCAATCATTCTCTTTTTAAAAAAAGTCTTCCAAGTATCAGAAGGGGAACACATATAGATAGATGTATGACCATAGATGAATGTACTCAAAGATGCACACACACACCAAGAAGGAAGACTACATGGAACACTATAGGGGGCTCTAGCAATGCTATCAAGAATGCATAGCAATGTGAATAGTATGCCACCCTGCATAAAATAAAAATAAAGTATGTAAAAACATGTTTGTTGGGTTCTGGTAAGATTTCAGAATAAGCAGACAAACTATGCAGACCCTCTTCAACAAAGAAAAGGGGAACCAATTAATATAGATACAGAAGATAATCCTGGAGCCCTGAACTTTGGAGGGAAGGATTTAGAAGTGGACTAAACTCCAACTAGTAGAACTTGTGTGAAAACACCAAAAAAGGAGATATATGGAACTGAGGTCTGTCAGCAATCCTGATGGCACGGGCAGCTTGGATATTGCCAAGTGGTGTTAGGACCTAAGAATTAACCTAAAAATTGCCCTGCTAGCCAGGGGCTTCATGAAGGACTTCACTGGGGGCTGGTGAATAAAAGGGGAAGCAGCAAAGACAGAGAGGGTCAGAGCCATGAATTTTTGCCTGTCCAGAGGGTGCAGCCAATTTGAATGTTTACAAGTGGTTCAACAATTTTGGATATTTAAAGTGACAGCATTCTCTCAGATTCCAGGGGCCTAAGAATAGGCTCCACTTGCTAGGAAACACAAGGACATTCTGGACGTGAACAACTGGAAAGGTGTGATTTTCCCCTTGTTACACTTATACCCCACATCTTCTTGGTGGACAGAGGTGTGGCCACCCCTCACTCCCACCCACCTTCTGGGCTGGCAGGAATTCCATCCCAGTCTGTGTGCTCAGACAAAGCCTGGGTGCCCTGCCTCACCTTGTCCAGATTTGTTTTTTTCTTTTTAATTGTATTTGTCTTTGTCTGTTTTAAAAATTATTACTATTATTATTATTATTTTTTGTTCATCCTTTTTATTATCATTCTTTCCTCTTCCCTTCCCAAGTTCTAGTTTCATCTTTTTCTCTCTTCCCTGTTCCTGCTTCCCATTTTTTTCTTTCTAATGGTTAACCTTATTCCTTGTTTTGCTTTTTGCACTTTTCCTAATTTTTTTCTACTTTATTCTCCTACACTCTTTTCTTTTATTGACCCATTCCCAGACATTGTAAGTTGTTTTTTTCCTTTTGTTTTTGTTTTTGGTGATTTTTCTTGTCTGTTTATGCAGGTTTTTTTTTTTTTTTTACAATTGCTTTTACTTTTTTTTCATCATTCTTTTTGTGTAACTGAGCAGGAAACAGCAGCTGTGCCCATATGATACAACCACACTCACACCTCCTGCAGTTTCATTTACTTAGAGAGAGCCACCACTTCCTTCTCCACCAATTGACCAATGATAAATGGCAACCAAGAAGTGCCTGACTCACCCTAAACTGCTCTTCACAAACAGTTAGAAGAGATCTAAATACAAAAATGTACAATATCTCAGAGACAAGAGGCCATCACAGTCCACACAAAGAAGCAAGATAAAGTGGTAGAAACAAGTTGTTGTTAAGTGCCGTTGAGTCATTTCCAATTCATAGCAACCCTATGCACAGCAGAACGAAACACTGCCCGATCCTGCGCCAGCCCCACAATCCCTGCTATACTTGAGCCCATCATCGCAGCCACTGTATCAATCCATCTCCCTGAAGGCCTCCCCCTCTTT
>NW_006922442.1:193867-199624 GCF_000298275.1 Orycteropus afer afer
GTGTTTAAAACCCAGCGAGATGCACCTGGTTCATAGGTAACAGCCAGTTTATAGACTGAGACAGACTAGGAAGAAGGAAGAGGCCACCCACTTCTGAAAGAATTGGCCAGGGAAATCCTTATGAATAGCAAAGAAACTGTTTGGTAGAAACAAGGGAGTAGGATATATACCCAGAACACATCACTGAAGAAGAAACTGCATTGGAATCCTGATAAGGAATTCAAATAATTATATTTAGGTACCTTCAAAGGATGGAGAGATCATGCAAACACTGACAAAATTAAGGAAACACAGACAAAACCCTAGAATGATTTTGGAAGAAAATATAAGAACAAAATGACAAAATAAATGAAAAATTAGAAATGATACCAAATCTACACACAGAAATCCAGAAGATTAATACAAACTTTTCAGATATAGATAACACATTGATAGGCAAAGGAGTAGAATTGATGCAATGCAAGACAGAATTAATGAGACTGAAAACAAATACCTGAATACTTCTTTGGAAAGGAATCAATTAAAAAAAAAAATCAAAACAAAATGAAGAAAGCCTAAGGCTCATGTGGGGTACCATCAAAAGGAATAACCTACATGTAACTGGAATTCCAGAACAGGAGGAGAAAAATAAAACCACTGAGAACATTGTTCAAGATTTGTTGGAAGAGAAGTTTCCTGATATGATGAAAGATGAGAACATATCCATTCAGGAAGTGCAATGAACTCCAAATAGGATAGACCCCAAAAGAAAATCATCAAGACTATCATCATCAACCTCATCAAAACCAAAGACAAAGAAAGAATACTGAAAGCAGCATGGGGAAAATGAAAAGTTACCTACAAAGGACAATCAATAAGAATAAGCTCTGACTTATCAGCAGAAGCCATGTAAGAGAGAAGACAATGGGATAGTATATATAAAATCCTGAAAGAGAAAAATTTCCAACCAATAATTATATACCTGGAAAAACTGTCCCTCAAACTTAAGGGTGAAATTAGTACATTTCCAGATAAGCAAAAATTAAGGGAGTTTGTTAAAACCAGACCAACCTTAAAAGAAATACTAAAGGGAATCCTTCGAAAGACAAAAAATAATAACAAACAACAGCCAACCGTTAATACACAAGGTGACATAACCCAGAAATCAACATAGCTATGGAAATATCCAAAGTAAAATAAGCTTACAAGATTATAAACATTTATCCAGAGATATTGATTGGCAAATGAGGATAATTACAAATCAAAAAGAGGGAAAAATAGTTTAGTTACAGAACTTCTAAATGGTGAGGAAGTCAATAGAGTCAAAAGATAGAACGGACTATTCTAAACTCAGGGAACAAATTGTAAATCACAGAGTAATCTAAAAGAAAAATGATACACCTTCAAATCACAATAAAAAAGAGGACAAGCACAAATATTCAGCATATACTAAAACAACAGCAATAAAGGAATTGATAACATGATTCATAAACATAATGAACTCAGCACAGAAAATTATATGGAACAAAGAAACCAGGAACACCATAAAAAACACATAACAAGGTGACAATAACAAATTCATACTTGTCAATAACAACACTGAATGTTAATGGATTAAATGCACCACTCAAGAGATGGAAAGTTGGAGATTGGAAAAGAAAACATAGCTATCGATATGCTGTCTACAAGAGACACATCTTAGAGACAAAGACAAAGATAGACTAAACTCAAAGTTTGGGAAAAGATATATCAAGTAAATCGCAACCACAAAAGAGCAGGAGTGTCACTATTAATTTCTGATCAAATGGACTTGAAGACAAAAACCACCATATGAAACAAGGAAAGACATTATATAATGATTAAAGGATCAATTGAACAAGAAGATATAACCATAGTAAATATCTGTGGACCCAATGAAAGAGCTCCAATATACATGAATCAGAATTTAACAGAATTGAAAAGGCAAAAAGATGACTCCAGAGTCATAGTGGGAGATTTTAATATACCACTTCCAATGAAAGATAGAACAACTGGAAATGAACTCAACAAAGATGCAGAAGAGGTAAACATACAATACACCAACTTGATGTTACAGACATCTACAGAGCACTTCACCCAACAACAGCACAATATCCATTCTTTTCTAGTGAACATATAACATTATCCATGATAGATGATATGTGAGGCTATAAAGCAAGCCTTAATAAATTTAAGAACATTGAAATACTGCAAAGCATCTTCTCAGATCAAATTAGAAATCAACAATAGGAAGATCAACAGAAAAAGAGCAAATACATGGAAACTGAACAACACTCTCCTTAAGAAAGACTGAGTAAGAGAAGAAATAAAAAGTGAAATTCAAAAATTCCTTGAATCAATCAAGAATGAAAACACAACATATCAAAATCTTTGGGATACAGCAAAAGCAGTGATCAGAAACCAATTTATGGCAATAAATGCACATATCAAAAAAGAAAGAGCCAAAATCAACACTTTAAATTAACATCTCCAACAGTTAGAAAAAGAACAGCAAGAAAAGCCTACAGTCACCAGAAGAAAGGAAATAATAAAGATTTAAGCAGAAATCAATGAAACAGAAAATAGAAAGAAAATAGAAAATATTAACAAGACTAGAAGTTGGTTTTTTGAAAACAACAGGCAAATTTAACAAAGGAAAAGAGGGAGAGAATACAAATAACATGAATAAGAAACAAAATGGGTGACATCACAAAAGAACCCATGGAAATAAAATGGATAATATCAGGGTACTATGAAAAACTGTACTCCAACAAATTTGAAAATCTAGAAGAGATGAATAGATTTCTAGAAACACATTACTTACCTAAATTAACACAGACTGAGTTGGAAAAGTTGAACAGACCCATTACAAAAGAAGAAATTGAACAGGTCATTAAAAAAAATTACCAACAAATAAGTCCTGGCAACAGATGGTTTCACCAGAGAATTCTACCAAACGTTCAGAGAACAACTGACACCAATACTACTCAAACTATTCCAAAACACACAAAAAAATGGAATCCTCCCAAATTCATTTTATAGAAGCAAACATAACCTTGATACCAAAACCAAGCAAAAACATCACTCAAAAGGAAAACTACAGACCAGTAACCCTCATTAATATAGATGCAAAAATCTTCAACAAAATACTAGTCAATAGACTCCAACAACATATCCAGAAAATCATTCGTTATGACCAAGTTGGGTTCATATCAGCATGCAAGGCTGGTTCAATATTAGAAAAACGCTCAACATCATCCATCACATAAATAAAACAAAGAAGAATCACATGATCACATCAATTGATGCAGAAAATACATTTGATAAAATCCAACACCCATTCCTGATCAAAATTCTTAGCAAGATAAGAAGAGAAGGGACATTCGTCAACATAATAAAGCCAGGGAGCCAGGTGAGGAGAGAGAACCCAGGCTATGCCCCACAAGCAGTGAGGTGGGAAGACAGGGAGAGGACAGAAAAGGCAAAGGGACTGGAACAGATCAAGGAGTTAGCTGCAGGGATCCAGGTAAGGGTGATTGGAGGGGTTTCCAACAGCTAAGGGAAACAAACTTGTCTGTCAGTTTGTCCTATTTTGGTGACGTGTTGCTATGAGTCTTGAGGCTGTGCCACTGGTGTTTCAAACCTAGTGGGGTGCACCTGTTGCACAGGTATCAGCCCAGCTTGCAGACTGAGACAGAACAGGAAGAAGGAGGAGACCATCCACTTCTCAAAGAATTGGCCAGGAAAAACCTTAGGAATAGTAGAGAAGCACTGTCTGATACATTACTGTGCAATTTTATGAATAGTCCAGAAACATTGTCCAATACAGAGGAGGAAGATGAATCATGTAGCTTAGAAAGCTCTCAAAGTAGGACTGGAAAAGAGCTGCACTATCAGACTAATATCGGCCTTACACATATGGATAAGGTAAAGCTTTCGAGACCTCCATTTGCTGACATGGCACCACTCAAATTGAGGAGAAGCAGTGACAAACATCCATTAATACGGAACATAGAAAGTACGAAGTATGAATCTAGGAAAATTGAAAGTTGACAAAAATGAAATGGAATGCATAAAGATTTATATCCTCAGCATTAGTGAGCTGAAATGGACTGGTTTTGGCCATTTTGAATCAGACAATCATATGCTCTACTAGGCTGGGAATGACAGTTTAAAGAGGAATGGCGTAGCATTCATCATCACAAAGGATGTTTCAAGAATTGTCCTGAAGTACAATGATGCCAGTGATAGGATAATCCATACGCCTATAAGGAAGACACATTAATATGACTATTATTTAAATTTATGCACCAACTACCAAAGCCAAAGATGAGGAAATTGAAGATTTTTATCAACTTCTGCAGTCTGAAATTGGCCGAACATGCAATCAGGATGTATTAATTATCACTGGTGACTGGAATGCAAAAGTTGGAAACAAAGAAGAATCACCGGTAGTTGGAAAATTTAGCCTTAGTGACAGAAATAATACTGGAATTCACATGGTAAAATTTTGCAAGACCAACTACTCGTTCAGTGCAAACACCTTTTTTCAACAACACAAACTACGGCTGTACACGTGGACTTCACCAGATGGAACACACGAGAATCAGATTGACTATGTCTATGGTAAGAGGTGATGGAAAAGCTCAATATCTTCAGCCAAAACAAGGCCAGGAGTGGATTATGGAATAGACCATCAACTGCTCATATGCATGTTCAGCTTAAAGTTAAAGACAATTAAAACAAGCCCATGAGAGCCAAAAGATGGTCTAGAATATATCCCTCCTGAATTTAGAGACCATCTAAAGAATAGATTTGATGAATTGAACACCAATAACCGGAAAACAGAAGAATTGTGGGATGACATCAAGAGCATCATCCACGAAGAAAGCAAGAGGTCATTAAAAAGACAACAAAAGAAGAGAAGGCCAAAATTGATGACAAAAGAGACTCTGAAACTTGCCATTGAGTGGAGAGTAGCTAAAGCAAATGGAAGAAATGACAAGATAAAAGAATTTAACCAAAGATTTCAAAGAGCAGCTAGAGAAGACAAAGCCAATTACTATAATGAAATATCCAAAGACATGGAGTTAGAAAACCAAAAGGGAAGAATATGCTTCACGTTTCTCAAGCTGAAAGAATGGAGGAAAATATTTAAGCCTCAAGTTGCAATATTGAAAGATTCTAAGGGTAAAACATTGAATGATGCAGAGAACATCAAAAGAAGATGGAAGGAATACACAGAGTCATGGTACCAAAAAGAACTGGTCAATCTTCATCCATCTCAGGAGGTGGAGTATGATCTAGAACCAATGGTACTGAAAGAGGAAGTTGAAGCTGCAATGAAGGAATTGGCAAAGAACAAGGCTCTGGGAATTTATGGAATATGCATTGAGATATTTCAACAAATGGATGTCGCACTGGAGGCACTCACTCGGTTATACCAAGAGATTTGGAAGAGAGCTACCTGGCCAACTGACTGGAAGAGATCCATATTTGTACCCTTTACAAAGAAAGGTGATCCCACAGAATGTGGAAATTATCAAACAATATCATTAATATTGCACACAAGTAAGATCTTACTGAAAATAATTCAGAAATGGTTGCAGCAGTATATTGACAGAGAACTTCCAGAGGTTCAAGCCAGATTCAGAAGAAGACGTGGAACAAGGGATATCATAGCTGTTGTCAGATGAATCTTGGCTGAAGGCAAAGAATACAAGAAAGATATTTACTTGTGCTTTATTGACTATGCAAAGG
>NW_006922442.1:200304-203901 GCF_000298275.1 Orycteropus afer afer
TGTGTTCTGGTGAAAAATGCTGAAGGTACCATGGACAGCCAAAAGACCTAACAGATCTGTCCTGGAGGAAGTGCAGCCGAGATGCTCCTTGGAAGTGAGAATGGCCAGACTTCGTCTCACCTATTTTGGTCATGTTGTCAGAGGGGACCATTCACTGGAGAAGGATGTCATGATTGGTAAGGTGGAGGTTCGACGAAAGAGGGGAAGACCTTCAACAAGATGGATTGACACGGGGGCTGTGGCAATGGGCTCAAGTATAGCAAGGATCATGGAGCTGGCTGTGGGATTTGGCAGTGTTTTGTTCTGCTGTGCATGGGGTCGCTATGAGTCAGTAATGACTCGACAGCACCTAACAACAACAACAACATGCAAAACCAAAAGCCAACATTACTCTCAATGGAGAGAGACTGAAACCATTCCCCTTGCAAACAGGAAAAAGACAAGCATGCCCTCTATCACCACTTCTTTTCAACATTGTATTGGAAGTCCTAGCCAGGGTAATAAGCCAAGAAAGGAAAATCAAAGGCATCCAAATTGGTAAGGAAAAAGTTGAACTATCCCTATTTGCTGATGATATGATCCTATACCGAGAAAACCCGAAAGACTCAGTCAAAAATCTACTTGAACTAATTGAGAGATTCATCATAGCAACAGGATACAAGATTAGCATCTAAAAATCAATGGGATTCCTTTATACAAGCAAAAAGATTACTGAAAAAGAAATAAGGAAATCAATACCATTTGCAATAACTACCAAAAAAATAAAATACTTGGGAATAAATCTCACCAGGGACACAAAAGATCTATACAAAGAAAACTATAAAAGACTACTTCAAGAAACCATAACAGATCGACATAAATGGAAGACATATCACATTCCTGGATAAGATTGAACATTGTCAAAATGTCAGTTCTACCCAAAGCAATCTACATGTTCAATGCAATCCCAATGCAGGTCCCATCAACATTCTTTAAGGATATGGAAAAAATAATCACTAACTTCATATGGTAGTGTGGTGCCTAAGGCATTTGACTGCTAACCAGAAGGCTGGAGGTTCAAACCCACCAGCCACTTCTCGGAAGGAATATTGGGCAATCTACTTCTGTAGTGATACTGCCTCAGAAACCCAAGGAGGGGTCACTATGAGTTGAATTTGACTCGTCTGCAGTGAGTTTTTTTTGAAAACTTTATATGGAAAGGATAGAGAATTCAGATAAGCAAAGCATTATTGAAGAAGAATAATGTAGGAGGTCTCACGCTCCCAGATCTTAAAAACTAATATAAAGCCACAGTTGTCAAAATAGCCTGGTATTGGTATAATGACAGACACATAGACCAATGGAATAGAATTGAGAACCCAGAAATAGATCCATTGACCTATGGTCAGCTGATATTGGACAAAGGGCTGAAGTTTATTCAATGGGGAAGAGATTGTCTGTATACAAATGGTACTGGCAAAACTGGATATCCATTTGCAGAAAAATGAAACAATATCTGTACATCACACCATACACAAAAACTAACTCCAGGTGGATCAAAGACTTAAATGTGATAAGTAAAACTATAAAATTCCTCAAGGAAAACTAGGGGCAAATTTAGGAGTCCTCATTTATGACATAAATAGACTATCAAGCATAACCCAAAATGCACAAACAGAAGATAAACTAGATGAATGGGACCTTCTGAAAATTAAATTTTCATGTGCTTCCGAAGACCTCTCCAAACAGTCAAACTAGAGCCTACAGACTGGGAAAAAATATTTGGCAAATGACATACCTGACAAGGGATTTACCTCTAGAATTTGTGGAATACACCAACACCTCAACAGCAAAAAGACAAATTACCTAATTAGAAAAGGGGAAGAAGACATGAATAGACACTTCACTAAAAAGGATATTCAGGTGGCCAACAAACATATGAAGAAATGCTCACAATCATTAGTCATTAGAGAGATGCAAATCAAAACAAAGCAGTATGACAATTCCTTAAAAACTGGAATTAGAAATATCATTTGACACAGCCATTCTATTACTAGGTATATATCCTAAAGGAATGATAGCCAGGACAAGGTCAGATATATGCACACCAATGTTCATTGCAGCACTATTTACAATAGCCAAAAGATGAAAACAACCTAGGTGCCCATCAACAGAAGAATGGAAAACCAAACTATAGTACATACACACAGTGGAATACTATACAACCTTAAAGAATAACGTAGAATTGACAAAACACCACAAAATGTGGATAAGCTTGGAGGATACTATGCTGAGTGAAATAAGTCAATCACAGAAGGACAAATATTGTATTAATCTGCTATTGTAAAAAGTCAAGGAAAGGTTTACATATGGAAAGAAATTTTCTTTGTTGGTTACCGGGGTGAAAGGGGAGGAGCGGGGGCTGGAGATGGAACACTGTTAGATAGGGAGAGACAAGTTTTGATTTGGGTGAAGAGAGAGGCAATATACCAAAATTGAGTAATCAACAAGGTGGCATTGAGGAAGAGGAAGACATAGAGAAGTGTGTGGGAGCTTCAGACAGCAAAGATGAATCCTTTTCACATACAGTACTGTGTTGTCAGTGAAGCCAAACATTGATATACTGGCAAATAGATGGGTGGATAGGCAGAACTATTAGGTATGTCCACACAGGGGGGAGTGTGCCCAAGGCCATGTATAGGATTGGCGCACAATGTTTCTACAAGTGTATTTGTATGTTCTGTAAGAATTTCCAGGTACATAGTAGAGCTAACAAGGAGCAAGCTTGTAGTCACCTCTTGGCCACAGCCTGCTATTCAGATGGAGCAAATAGTTGGGCCTGTGGGCTCAGGACCATGGTCGCGGGAGACAAGCAGCTCAATTGGCATAACATACTACACAAAAACATTGTTCCACATCCTGTTTTGGCAAGTAGCAACTGGGATCTTAAAAGTTTGCAAGAAGCCATTTAGATGCAATGATGGGTCTCTCTTCATCCAGAGCAAAGAGGAATGAAGGAAACCAAAGATTCATGGAAACAATTAGTCCAAGCGACCTGTACACCATGCGCTCCTCAGCCTATAGGACTATGAGACCAGAAGAACTAGATGGTGCCCAGCTACCACTGTCAACCACTTGGAAGGGGATCTCTGTAGGAGATCCTAGATAGAGTGGGAGAGCAATGTGGAACAAAAGTCAAAATCATCATCAACAACAACAACAACAACAAAGGAGCAATTTTGCTGGTCTGATAAGCTTGATGGAACCACTGAGACTATGGTCCCTAGCTATCCTTTAAGGCTGGAATTGAACCCACTCCTGTGGCTTCCAGCCAAATAAAATACAAGCATATGATCTGACCATTTACAATACATAGATACACTCCTTGGAGAGATAAGTCATGGCAGAATAGAAGAGCCATGTATGCACAAGGAGACAGCTCAGGGGGCAGGAGTGCATGGGAGGGAAGGACACAGGGAAGAGGTAACTATGGGGAGGAATGGGGAGGAAGTAGGGAGGGAGCTGTTGCATTGTGGTAAATTGTAGTCAATGTCATGAGACAAAGTGTATGTGAGCTGTTGTAGGGAAAGTAAATTTGCTCTGTAAACTTTCACCCAA
>NW_006922442.1:204001-210868 GCF_000298275.1 Orycteropus afer afer
ATATGTTTGCTGGTCAAAGGAGACAGAAAATTTGTCATTTATTGCTTCTCAAGAGGATTAATGGTATCTGGGTTTCAGGAGCTGGAAAAAGATAGACAATTCACCAAATACCTTTAATTGTTTTACAATTTTTACCTTAGTGTCACAGATTAAAAACAAACTTGTAAAACATTTTTTTTCTTATTATTCTCTAAATACTTTGCATCTTTACTGTGGTATTTTCTTTTGAAATATGTGAGTGCACAGCTTGTCAAGTAATACAACAAATTTCCACTAGTAAAAACCACAGAATAGTTTTTGTATGTTTATGGTTTTGCTTTAAAACAATTAAAATATAGGTGTTTGATATTTTTAAAACTTAAAATATCTTGTTTATTATTATTAAAAAATCTATTGTGCAAAATAAAACAGGCCAACATATTCATCACTCACCATTGTTCTGGAATAGGCATTCCTGAAATCTCTAGAGCTATCTGTATTACTGTGATTTAAGAGCATGGTGGTTGAAATATGCAAAAGTAGTTTTTATAATTTATCAGACATATTTCACTTTCATTAAGTGAGTAATAGCACAATTATACTGTGCTGTTAAATGCTTCGAAGGAAATACATATCACAGTAGATTCTGACCTTCAATAATTTTATTAAACTGGACATTCAATTCAGAAAAAAAAAAATTATTTGTGTTTGTCCTTTATGGACAAGAAATCCAGTTAATATTTCATGAATTTTTAATCTATTCTGTTGCATCTTTAGATACATAAACTGTGGATGCAGTTCATTATTTAAATAAACATAATGTGAGAAATAGGTGAAATTATTTTCATTCACTGAAATAAAATTTGAGAGGAAGATTGAATATTATCTTTTAGAGTAAATGATACTAAAATTCCCTGCCTCTTTTTGATAGGGTCATGCATTAGTACTGGCCATTTATGATTTTAAAATAAATGTAATGAGTTAGTTGCCTCATCTATTAGAATATATTTCCAATATTTTAATATAAATTTGATACAGTCAGGAAATTGATATAAAATGACATTCTCTAATCTGAATGTCATGTTAATGAAGCTCTAGTAATTCCTATTATATGTCCTGATTTTGAAATACATTGAGAAGCATCATAATTTACCTATCAAGTAAAAATACCACATTTTCTGCCCTTGGAGCAAATTGGAAAATAAACTAAATTTAAAATAATCTTTATACTTTGTAATACTGATATTACAAAGATAATTTTAGCTTTCAATCTGGAGTGATACATTTCTCAAGTGCCTCTGTAATTTGAGCACATATTAACATTGCTTTAATATCTATCCAGGAGCTCTGTTAGCATAGTGCCTAAGGCATTCGACTGTTAACCAGAAGCCTGGTGGTTCAAATCCACCAACCACTCCTTGGAAGGAAGATTGGGCAATCTACTTCCATAGTGATACTGCCTTGGAAACCCAAGGAGGAGTCGCTATAAGTCAACTCTGACTTGACGGCAGTAAGTTTGGTTTGGTTTTTAATGTCTATCCATGTCATTAAAATGCCTTAACCCAGTGCTTTTAAATGTGCTAATTTACCACCTTTATAATGTGGCTTAAGCCGGGTCCCATGTGATTATGTTATAAGATGCACTCATTCTATACTCATTATTTATGAGTGGACTAAAGATCTTTTCCCTCTCTTATTCTTGGCATGATTTAAAATACCTTTTTCAAGAGCAAAAATATACCTATCAAATCTGTTCATAAATTTATTAGTTGAAAGCTTCTTTTAGAGCACATAAATGTTATCTATATTGTGTTAATTACCTAAATACAGAGATGTTTACTTTGTCTACATTCTGAACAGATTGTTTCTGGTTTGAAGAAGTGTCCTTCTGACTTTCCTGCATTGATGCGTACTAGTTTTATTGAAGACAGTTGCATTTCTTTGTCTTCTTTTTTCTGTTGCTCACTAAAAAGATTTTATCTATTATCTATTTTATCTAGTATCTATTTATCTACCCATCTATATTTCATAGTATATAAAGCCATTACTTTTATAATCGTTATTAATGATTAAGAAAGGCACATACATAAAACATACTTGATTTAAAAAATGAAAATATCTTAGGATGGTCAAACACACTATTAATCAAATACACACAAATTAACAAAAAATTAAGGTGCAATTCACCCATCTAATTTTTGAAAATCCTAAGTGTGGTGAAATAGATACTTTCATATATTGTTATTGAGAATGAGCAATAAGATCACAGTTAGAGAGAAAATAGTTAATAAAAAAAATTAGTGGACATAGTCACTGATCTAGCATTTCTAATTAAAAGATTCTGCCCTATAAAACAAATGTAAACAGAAAGATAAATGTAAAATGGGTCATTGGGGACTTCTAGTAAGATGATGGAATAGGCACCCAACCTACCCAGATCCTCTTCAACAAAGAAAAGAGAAACCAATTGGCAGACACTGAAGATAATCCTGCAGCCCCGAACATTGAAAGGAAATATACAGAAGTGGATTAGGCATCAACTAGTGGAAGATCTTGAATGAAAACAGGGCCTAAGAATAGGCTCTACTTGCCACAGACAACAGGGACATACAGGAAGCTGACAACAGGAAAGGAGATAGGTGGTGAATGTGTTAGTGCTGACTAGTAAATAGAGGAGCATAGTACCCTGTTTACTTAGATAACATCCAAACAATTTTTTTTTTTTTAAAGGAAAATCTTGGGCAAATCATGCCAACATACAATCAACAATTAAATATAAACAAAAAATTCACAAAGTCTCAGAGACCACAGAGCATCATAGTCCACACAAAGAAGCAAGATAAAGCAGGAGAAACAAGGGACCAGAATACAGGTCCAGAACACATCCAGGAGGAAAAAGCATCATTGGAACTCCCTGATAAGGAATTCAAAAGAATTATATTTAGATACCTTCAATGGATTGTGAGACAGATCAAGGAAAACACTGATGAAATTGAAGAAAACACAGAAAAAAACCTAGAAAAATTTTGAAAGAAAATACAAGAACACAATTACAAAATAAATGAAAAATCAGAAATAATACAAAATCTACAGATAGAAATCCATAAGGTTAATACAAAATTTTTAGAAATAGATAACACATTGAATGAGCAAAGGAGTAGAATCAAATCAATAGAAGACAGAATTAGTGAGATTGAAGAATCAAAAGAGAATTTACAGATTGGGGAAAAAATATTTGGCATTGACATATCTGAAAAGGAACTTATCTCTAAAATTTATAGAAAACTGCAACACCTCAACAACAAAAAGATTTAACATCCAATTAAAAAATGGGCAGAAGACATGTATAGACACTTCATCAAAGAGGATATTCAGGTGACAAGCAAATACATGAAGAAATGCTCACGATCATTAGCCATCAGATAGTTGCAAATCCAAACAACGAGATACCATCTCACCCTCGGAATAACAGCAAAGTTCAACAAGACAGAGAATAACAAATGATGCTGAGGATGCGGAGAGATTGGGACTTTCATACACTGCTGTGTGGTGTTGTTGATAGGTATCGTCAAGTCATCTCCAACTCATAGTGACTCTATGAATAGCAGAATGAAACACTGCCCAGTCATGTACCACCCTCATGATCCTTGCTATACCTGAGGCCATCGTTTCAGCCACTGTGTCAATCCATGTCATTGAGGGCCTTCTTCTTGATTGACCCTCCACTTTACCAAGCATAATATCCGTCTCCAGGGAATGGTTCTTTCTGACAACATGACAAAAGTAGGTGATACAATGTGTGGCCATTCTCACTTCCAAAGAGCATTCCAGCTGCACTTATTTCAGGACAGATTTGTTAGTTCTTTTAGCAGATAATGGTACTCTTAGCATTCTTCTCCAGCAGCACAACTCAAAAGCATCAACACTCTTTTTCCATCTTCCTTATTCATTGTCTAACTCTCACAAGCATAAGAGGTGATTGAAAATACCATGGCTTGGGTTAGGCACACCTTAGTCTTCAAGGAGACATCTTTGCTCTTCATCAGTTGAAAGAGGTATTTTGCAGCAGATTTCCCAGTGAATGCAATGTGTCATCTGATGTCTGATGCTTGGTCATTGGAGTTGATATTAGAATCAAGTAATATGAAGTCCTTGACAACTTCAAACTTTTCTCCATCGTGAAGTTCTTTATTAGATGAATTGTGAGGATTTTTGTTTTCTTTATATTGAGAAGTAATACACACTGCAGACTGTAGTCTAATCTTCATCACTAAGTAATTAAAGTCATCCTCTCTTTCAGCAAGCACAGTTGTGTCATCTGCATATTTCAGGTTGTTAATGTCTTTCTCTAATCCTGATGCCACGTTCTTCTTCTTATAATCTAGCTTCTTGGATTATTTGCTCAGCATACAAGTTGAATAAGTATGGGGAAAGGATACAACCTTGACACACTCCCTTCTTCATTTTGAATCATTCAGTATCCTCTTGTTCTGTTCAAATGACAGCCTCGTGATCTATATACAGGCTCCTCATGGGTACAATCAAGTGTTCTGGAATTCCCATTCTTCTCAATGATATCCATAATTTGTTACGATCCACATAATCAACTGTTTTTGCATAGAAAAATAAAACATAGAATACCAGAAAGATAAGTAAACATCTTTCTGGTATTGTTTTCTTTCAGCTAAGAGCCATGTGACATCAGCAATGATATCCCTAGATCCATGTCCTCTTCTGAATCCAGCTTGCATTTCTGGAAGTTCCTTGTCAATATACGGCTGCAACCTTTTTTTGAATTATCTTCAGAATGATTTCACTTGGATGAGATATTAATGATATTGTTTGATAATTTCCACATTCTGTGGGATCACCTTTCTTTGGAATAGGTACAAATATGGATCTCTTCCAGTCAGTTGACCAGGTATCTGTCTTCCAAATTTCTTGGCAGAGCCAAGTAAGTGCCTCCAGTGTGGCATCTGTTTGTTGAAATATCTCAATGAATATTCCATCAATTCCTGGAGTCTTGTTCTTTGCCAATTCCTTTAATGAAGCTTCGACTTCTTCCTTCAATACTATTAGTTCTTGATCATAAGCCACATCCTGAAATGGATGAACATTGACCAATTTTTTTGGTACAATTCTTTTTAGTACTGTGTATTTCTTCCATCTTCTTTTGACATTTCCTGAATCATTCAACATTTTGCCACAGAATATTTCAATATTACAGCTCAAGGCTTAAGTTTTTTCCTCAGTTCTTTCAGCTTGAGAAATGCTTAGCATGGTCTTCCCTTTTGGTTTTCTAACTTCAAATCTTTGCACATTCCATTATAGTAATTGGCTTTGTCTTTTTGAGCTGCTCTTTGAAATCTTCTGCTTAGCTCTTTTATCTTTTCATTTCTTCCATTTGCTTAAGCTACTCTTCACTCAAAGGTAAGTTTCAGAGTCTCTTCTGACATCCATTTCAGTCTTTTCTTTCTTTCTGATCTTTTTAATGACTTCCTGCTTTCTTCATGGATTATGTTCTTGATGTCATCCCACAATTCCTCTGGCTTTCAGTCATTGGTGTTCAGTGAATCAAATCTATTCTTTAAATGGTCTCTAAATTCAGGAGAGATATTATCAAGGTCATATTTGGGTTCTTGTGGACTTGTTTTAATTGTCTTCAACTTCAACTTGAAGTACATATGAGCTGTTGATGATCTGTTCCACAATAAGCTCCTGGCTTTGTTTTGGCCAATGATATTGAATTTCTTCATCAACTCTTGCCACAGATGTAGTCAATCTTATTCCTGTGTACTCCATCTGGCAAAGTCCACGCGTACAGCCATTACTTATGTTGTTGTAAAAAAGGTATTTGCAAAAGGTCCTACTGCTGGTGGGATTGTAAAATGATACAACCTCTGTGGAAAACAAGATAGTGATTCCTTAAAAAGCTGGAACTAGAAATACCATAAGACCTAGCAATTCCATTGCTAGGTACATATTCTAAAGAAGTGAGAGCCAGGACAAGAACTGATACATGCACATCCATGTTCACTGCAGCACTATTTACAATAGCAATAAGAAGGAAACAATTAGGTGTCCATCAACAGAAGAATGGATAACCAAACTGTGGTACATATACACAGTGGAATACTAGCAACCCTAAAGAATAATATAAAATCTGCAAAGCATGAATGAACTTGGAGGACATTATGCTGAGTGAAATAAGTCAATCACAGAAGGGTAAATATTGTATTAGTCCATTATTGTAAACAGTCAAGGAAAGGTTTATATATGGAAGGAAACTCTTTGTTGGTTAGCAGGAGTAGGAGGGGAGGGGAGGGAACACTGAAAAAAAAATTACATTGACCCATGTCACTTTAATTTTGTGTATTTCACTGTACTTAAATTATATTTCAATAAAGTGTATTAAAAAAAAAAAAACATGGATATATATGTTGTTGTTGTTATGTGCTGTCAAGTCGGACCCGACTCATAGCGACCCCTCCTTGGGTTTCTAAGGCAGTATCACTATGGAAGTAGATTGCTCCATCTTCCTTCCGAGGAGTGGCTGGTGGGTTTTAATGTAATGAGTAAATATCAGTAAATAATTTTAATAAAATAAATTAAAAAAAAAAAATAGGGGTGTATTGAAAAACATCTGGGTTATTTTAGAATATATTGTACACTTATAAAAGAGAATGATTTTGAGTGTATTTTAAATTAAAATTCTGATGATAATTTTTTTGAATGTTTAAATTGTCTACATTGAAAATCCAAAGTTCAACTAATCTTATTCCACATTCAGGTAATAGTGATAAATTCTATCCATGTTAATACATCTATATATACATATATTTTAGTGAGTGATCACATAGAAAGACAACTCTTAATTATTTCCTTGTT
>NW_006922442.1:212993-216048 GCF_000298275.1 Orycteropus afer afer
TGGGTTTGAATCACCAATCTTCTGGTTAGCAGTCAAGTGCCTTAACCGCTATGCCACCAGAGCTCCAGTACTAGAACTAAAATTAAACAGTACTCAAAAAGAATAAGCATTTGTCCTGCATATTCAACACATTTAATGTAACATTATTTTAACGTATGACATTAAAGGGGAATTATAGGATGAAGGCCTTAGGATTCAAAGTAAAGGTTAATTTCTAACCATCTCTTTTTATTTCAAGCTTTATCAATGGACTAATACAGCTGGTCCTTGATTCTGCTTTCGTTACACTGTGATTTAACAACTGCCCAAGAGAACAAATTAATTCTCTACAGTATTTCTTTTCTTTCTTCAGAAGAATACATTATTAAAGAACTTTTTACTGCCAAAGCTTTATACGCTGTGTGCTCCAACTACTCAGACAAAGGAACTAACACAAATAGAAAAGAGACCAGTGCATTTTGGAGAGAATAATTAAAGCAAACTATAAAAAACATGTTGAATGCTACTGTTAGGTGTCATCGAGTCAGTTCCCACTCATAGTGAACCTCATGTACAGCAGAACAAAACACTGCCTGGTCCTGTGCCATCCTCACGCTCCTTGCTATGTTTAAGCCCATTGTTTTAGCCACTGTGTCAATCCATCTCATTGAAAAGCTTCTTCTATCTTGCTGACCCTAATGAACATGATGTCTATCTTCAGGGACTGGTCCCTCCTGATACATGTCCAAAAATCTTGCTATCCTCAATTCTAGGGACCATTCTGGCTGTACTTCCCCTAAGACAGATTTGTTGTTCTTCTAACAGTCCATGCTACATTCAATATTTTTCTCCAACACCACAATTCAAATGCATCAATTCTTATGCATCAATTGCTATTCAAAATGTTCTATAATACCTCTATAAGTGCTGTGCTGACACTGAGCCTATTTTTGCAGCCACTGTGTCAGTCCATTTGTTTAGACCATTTTATTTCTGTATTTTTACCACTTTAGTTCAGATATTGGGAGCTCTGGTATCACAGTGCCTATAGCACTTGACTGCTACCAGAAGGCTGGCAGTTCAAACCCACCAGTCACTGCTCAGAAGGAAAGTTGGACAATCTACTTCCATAGTGATACCGCCTCAGAAACCCAAGGAATGGTAGCTATGAGTCGGGTCCGACTCAATAGCACAAAACAACAACAACAGTTCAGATGTTCACCATAATTTATCAAATTAAATATTTCATCTGGATCATTGCTAAAATACTTTTCAAATTACTAACATTTACATTTATTGTATTATTATTTTTAATTTAATGTAATTAAATATAATTTTGGAAAAGAGATGAGCTTATCATGAGGCTTACATTTCAATACAAATCATGTTTATTTTTCCTAATATTCTGTGTTGGAAGTTGTAATCGATGCCAAGAGATTCTACAATTTGACTAATGATAATAGCATATATGCAGCTCTGCTGGCACATGGTAAAGCATTCAACTGCTAGCCCCTAAGATTGGCAGTTTGAACCCACCAATCAATCTGTAGGAGAAAGAGGAGATAGCCTAAATCCATTAAGATTTATAACCTTGGAAGCCCTATGGAGTATTCTATAGGGTCATTATGAGTTGGAATCAACTCAATGGCATTTTTTGGCATTTTTTTTTTAGTAGTATATATATTGTTTAATAAATATTATCACTTGTTTTCCTCAAAGAATTTTTAATAATTTACTTGTTTTAAAGAGTATTAGACATTCTTAATTGTGTTTTCTAAAATCTATTCTACTTCCGTAGTGATACTGCCTCAGAAAAGCAAGGAGGGATCACTATGAGTCGGGGCCGACTTGATGGCACATAACAACAACAACAAAAATCCATTCCTTTAAACATTAATATAATTTGAAGCATAATGACAAAACTGTATTAAAATTTTGTACATTTTAAGTGACATTGCTTCAAATCTAAACTTTTGCTTGCACTACATAATCTATGATTTATTATTATAATTTGACTGTATTTTCAAATCGATGCTTGATTAACAGCAATTTTCACAATAATAATTTTGAAATTTGGAAAGTATATGAAAAAATCAGTGTTAAAGATGAATGCCATAGCTTTATTTAGTACTGTACTTAAAGAATGCTTACAATGAGTAATGTAATCTTAGAATTTTTAGAGGACCTTCAGTTGTAATATGAGCTATTTTCATGTGTATTTTCATTTTCTTATCCATAAACCAAAACCAAACCAAACCCACTGCCATCAAATTGATTCCAACTTATAGTGACCCCACTGGATTTCCAAGGCAGTAAATTTTATGGAAGTTGATCGCCCCATCTTCTGTGCATGGAGCAGCACATGGGTTTGAACTGGCAGCCTTCTCAAATTAGTTTTCATAGAGTTAGTGTTATATGGAAATTATGGGATTCTGCTTCAGCGTTATCATCTTCTGGAAAAATCCTATATACTCCTGAAAATATTCACTACTCAAAATATTCGTAATTGTTATCCTTTCTGCATGGCTTCTCTTAGGGATTATAGGTTAAGTAATTATATAATAATGCAGCATTTATGCAAAATTATATTACTCATTATATCTGGTATAATATCAGCTATTTTATTTTATAGTCACCCTCTGAGAAGTATACACTATAGTTTGATGTAGATGTTTATATTTTGAATAAATGCACTATTCAAATATCATGCTTGATTAACAGTTTAGTTTCCATGGTTTCTGTCAGATAAAGAAAACTCTCATTAGTACACCTGTTAAATTTCTGTGGTAATTATATTACTATTGCATATCACTTTACTAAAACCAAAACTAAGTATGCTATGAGTTCAACCAAAATACATTAATTTTTCCTCATGTTCTTATCATCTCCATTTTGCATATTAAGTAGTTGTTGTTGTTGTTATGTGTTGTCAGGTCAGACCCTACTCATAGTGACCCCTCCTTGGGTTTCCAAGGCAGTATCACTGTGAAAGTAGATTGCCCAACCTTCCTTCCGAGGAGTAGCTGGTGGGTTTGAACCACCAGCCTTCTGGTTAGCACTAAGTGCCTTAGGCACT
>NW_006922442.1:223634-244057 GCF_000298275.1 Orycteropus afer afer
TCTGCATCCTTTCCTTCAAGGCTCAGGGGTCCAAGATTATCTTCTGTGTCTGTATTTATTGGTTTCCCTTTTCTTTGTTGAAGAGGGTCTGTGCAATCCTTCTGCCTAGTCCGCCATCTTGCTACTATCTATTATTAACACTTTTGATGATGTGTGTTTTGCTCTTTTAGTGTTTAACATAAACATGAGAAATACTTCTAATTTTCTTATCCATTTCATTCTTTGGTTTAATTTGGAGTATGCTCTTTAAAGAAGGTAAAAAGATATTAAGAATTATATGATACATCAAATGATCACCTAATCTCACATTATTAAACTCAGCCAGATCGCCTTTCTCATCTCTCATCCTTTTCCTTGCCCTTGGCCCAAACATCATTCTAAGTAAGTTTAGCCTTCCTTCTCTTTTCCTACATTTGTATAAAATGTTTGTTTTCTCTTTGATATATCTTTATTTCCATGGTTGCTAGAGTAAGAGACTATGCTTATAAGATTAAAAATAAAACCAAACAAACACATCACTAAGTCTAAGTCCTGTGTCCAGAAAAAATGAACCTAAGTACAAAGTCAGATGTAAGCCTTCCATCTACCTTAACTCCACCCTGCACTCACTCTTCTATTTCCATATAACAAATACAGCTGACTTTGTTATCCTTTCTAGAGGAGAATATATGCTTGGATAACTGAAGGCAATGTCTTTGGAATAGAGAGAGAATATTGGGAGTGGAAGTGTTACTGGTACTTTGGAGTTATTGGAGACTTCTGTAGAGTCAAAACTGCTACATGTTATCAGGACAAGTAGATACTCTCTTTTCTTTCTATATTATTATCTAAAATGAAAATATGCACATGGTATAATCAAATATTTTCACATATCTGGATAGACTGAGATTTAAACTGAAAGGACTTTCTAAAAATTCCCTAACATATTAGTAACATGTGGTTAAAATATAAGGGAGTTATATTTTTTTCTGTATATTTTTTATAGTTTTTAAAGTTTTCCAAAATGAAACATAAGTAAGTAAATGTGTTAGACATTCCATTGTCTTCCATTGTTGTTGTTAGATGCTGTTGAATTGTCTCTGACTCATGGTGACGCTATGCACAGCAGAATGAAGTACTACCCGGTCATGTGCCAGCCTCATGATCCTTGTTATACCTGAGTCTATGGTTTCAGCCACTGTATCAATCCATCTCATTGAAGGTCTTTCCCTTTTTCATTGACCTTCCACTTTACCAATCATGGTATCCTTCTCCAAGGAATGGAACCTTCTAACAACATGACCAAAGTAGGTGAGATGAAGTCTGGCATTCTCTCTTCCAAGGAGCATTCCAGCTGCACTTCCTCCAGGACAGATTTGTTAGTCCTTTTAGCAGATCCATCTTAGTATTCTTCTCTAACACAACAACTCAAAAGCATCAACTCTTCTTCAGCCTTCCTTATTCATTGTCCAGCTCACACAATCATATATGGTGATTGTAAACACCATGGCTTGGGTTAGGCGTACCCTAATCTTCAAGGAGACATCTTTACTCTTCATCACTTGAAAGATGTCTTTAGCTGCAGATTTTCCCAACAAAATACATTGTCTGATTTCTTGACTGCTGCTTCCATTGGTATTGATTGTGGAACCAAGTAACATGAAGTCCTTGAAAATTTCAGTCTTTTCTCCACCCATCATGAAGCTGTTTACTGGACCAGTTGTGAGGATTTTTGTTTTCTTTATATTGAGATGTAATCCATACTGCAGACTGTAGTCTTTAGTCATCAGTAAGTGCTTCAAGTCATTCTCACTTTCAGCAAGCAAAGTTATGTCATCTGCATATCTTACGTTGTTAATGAGTCTTCCTCCAATCCACATTTTTCTCCATATAATCCATCTTCTCAGACATTTGCTCAGCATACAATTTGAAAAAGTTGGTGAAAGGATACAACCCTGATGCACTTCTTTCTTGAGTTTGATTCATACAGTATCCCCTTGTTCTGTTTGAATGACAGCCTCCTGATCTATGTATAGATTCTGCATGAGTACAATCAAGTCTTGTCTTAAGCTATCTAATTATTAAATGCATAGGTTAGTGCAATCTATTTCAACATTTTTTTTCCAAAATTTAAACTATCTGAAGTTTTACTTTTTAACATCCTCTCACTGTTTAATTCTATTTTGTATGCTGAGTATAAAATAATGATAGCAATTAGCATCTTGAGCAATAGATTGTGCACTGATCATTTTAACTAATCCAGACAATTTTCACATATCTATTTATAAAAACAATCTCATAAGAGGGTATTACCAGTCTCAATTTCCATACAATGAAATTGAAATTTTTGAAAAGATTAAGTAATTAAGATTAAATTTCACCTATAGATTAAATTTCACCTACTGAATTAATCCAAAGTGAAATAGCAACATTAAGTTTTTGAGCACAGTTATTTTTGTTCCCGATTTACATGCTTCCTCCATGATATCCCACTGTCTCACATAGTATTAGTAAGACAAAGCTTGAAACTATTCCAGTCAGTCCCCAGGTTACAAATGTCAAACTTACAGATAACTCTTACTAGTCCTTTAATGAGAGCTCTGGTAGCTAGTGGATAAGACACTTGCCTGCTAACCAGATGGCTGGTGGTTCAAACACACCTGCCACTCCTTGGAAGGAAGGTTGGGCAATCCTACTTCCCTAGTGATACTGCCTCGGAAACCCAAGGAGGGGTCGCTATGAGTCGGGTTTGACTCGATGGCACATAACAAAAACAACAACAGTCCTTTAATATTATGTAAACGTGCCCTCACTTTGAAATAACTGAACCACCCTGACTCAACAAATTCTTCACAATCACCTTCACTTGCCGCATGTGCAGCTTTTAAATCATTGAAAACTGAGCCTTTTCTTGCACTAAAGTAAGGCTAGGTAAGAATTGTACGCATCTATTCCAGCACCACTACAAATTCTTAATAGACATAGTTGGAAATGGATCACTTTTGTAATCCAGAAACTGTCTGAAGTTGTTTGGGACAGTTTTTAAATAATCAAACAGTTTATAAGATTAACTGACATAAAATAATAGTATGTAAGGAAAGAGAAGTTTAAACCTTGTAATCATTATATACACAAATTACACCAGAGGTAATTTTACATACTTTGATCAAAGTCATTATTCATCTATTTAAATATACAAAACAATGTAATTTATAATGATGTATTGGATGAGCATTGTGACTATTGTAGATATACAAATGATATTTGTAGTCTCATATCTTAGAGAGATGTAAGTAATTTGGTAAGGGACAGGAATGGGTAGGATTCAGTGTGAATTCTAGTACCTGTGTGCAGCCCATTTGTTTTGGTACAGTAGTTTAGACATTAATTTTAATGATATGTTTAACTTTTGTTCTGCCTCAATGTTTGCTAAGAAATGATTCTACACGTTTTATTTTACAAAATAATTTTAGTTTTACCTACTAGATTTATTTCAGTGTTATGGTTTTATTCCTGCACATTTGCCCAAAGGCCTTCAAAAATTGGCATGTTAACAATGAATAAAGGGATAAAAGTAGGGTGAATTATCTTTTTCTATGAGAAACCTAGTTTTGATTTAGTGAAGCTCAGCTCAGATCAAATTACATGCTGAAACACAATTCATGTATACAAATTACATACAATGCTACAATTAATTTACAATTGGATGCTCGTTATCCTGCTGTTTTGTTCCATTTTTGTTCACATGTCAAAAAATCAAATATAAATGCAATTACTTTCCAGGAGAAAATAAATGCCAGAAATTCAATATTCAAAAAGACAACAATTGCAGTGCCAGATGACCAAAGCAATAACTTTATGAAGATAACAGGCAAACGTCAAACCTGGTGCCAGATCATCAAATCGTTCAAAAAGTAAACTCACTGCCATGGGGTCAAATCTGACTCTTAGAGATCCCTCCTTGGTTTCTGAGGTGATATCTCTACAGAAATATATTGCCCAATCTTCTTTCTGAAGAGCGGTTGGTGGGTTTGAACCCCAGCCTTTGAGTTAGCAGTCAAATGCCTTAGTCACTATACCACCAGAGCTGTCCAAGGAATCTTTGATCAATGGAAAAAAGATATGATGGGATGTGATGTTGTAAGATAAATGAAAAAAAATATAAAATCTACACCTTCTCAGGCTGGCTTTATGGTTTCATTGACTTCTTTTCAGTCCCCTTAATGTGATGGTAACTATTTCCCAGCCAAGAATCTTCCAAATTGGGGAGATTAAAACAAAATCAATCTCTCCTAAGTCCATATTATGAGTGATTGTACTTCTATCTGAGAGATATTAGGCCTTTTTTTCTGTTAAAAGAGAAAGAAGGTAAATCCCTTCTTAAGATTAAAATAATAATAATAATAATAATAATAATAATAATACCCAATCAAACCTGTTGCCATCAAGTCTAAATCAACTCAGAAATAGGTCACTATGTCTTTCTTCCAAGGCTCGTTACGGTAGAGTAGGACCTCCAAGCTTTTGGGTAACTGCCAAGCACATTTACTGTTAGCACTACCCAGGAACTACTTTCTTAGGATAATATACCATTATTGTCTGTTTTTCAGTTTTCAGTTTAAGAGAGGGTCTAAGTTAAATGATTAACCACAGCAATGGATACCAACAATTTCCTAGATAGATGAATCCATTTTGTGAAATAAACATTTAGATTTAATAATTTAAAAAATTATTAAATAAACACATGTGTACTCACATAGAAGTCTTGTTGTTGTTGTTGTATGCCATCGAGTCAGACCCGATTCACAGCAATCCCTCCTTGGGTTTCCAAGGCAGTATCATTACAGAAGTAGATTGCCCAACATTCCTTCCGAGGAGTGGCTGGTGGGTTTGAACTGCCATCCTTTTTGTTAGCAGTCAAGTGCCTTAGGCACTATGCTACCAGAGCTCCTAGAAATCTTTTAGAGAGCTCTATTAAGTAATTAAGCAAAACAGCCAGGATGATCAAAATACAATACATTTTAAAATCATTTATTAGTAGTATTGTAATATATTCTATCAAATTCATGGTAATTTAGAAAATAGAGGATCTACAGAATCTTTCAAATCAATCTTATTATTTCACAGTTTAATCAGTGATATATACATTTACACATAGACATAGATACACACACATACACACACACACAAACATACCACTTATGGTCAGAAATACATTTTGAAGTTATCAGCCAATATTGCACAAATGCAAGAATAGACATAATAGTTACTTCTATAATCTTCATCAATATATCTCTTTTCTTTCTGTTTAAATATGAGTATATGTTAAAGGAAGGAAAGCCAGGAAGAGAGGTCTCAAACAGCTAAGGGAAACAACTTGTCTGTTAGTCTGTCATACTGTGGTGGCTTGTGTGTTGCTGTGAAGCTGAAGGCTGTGCCACCAGTGTTTCAAATGCCTGCAGGGTTGCACATGGTGCACTGGTTGCAATGTGGCTTCCAGAGACTCAGAAGAAGGAAAAGGCAATCCACTTCTCAAATAATTGGCCAGGAAAAACGTTATGAACAGCAGAGAAACACTGTATGAGACATTACTGGACAACTTTATGAATAGCCCAGAAACATTGTCTGATACAGTGTTGGAAGATGAGCCCCGTAGGTAGGAACACACTCTAAATATGACAGGGAAAGAGCTGCCTCATCAGAGTAGCACCAACTTTAGTGGTATGGATAAAGTAAAGCTTTCAGGACATCCATTAACAGACATGGCATGACTCAAATTGAGGAGAAACAACTGCAAACATCCATTAAAAATTGGAACATGAAATATATTAACTATGAATCTAGGAAAATTGAATGTTGTCAAAAATGAAATGGTACACATAAAGATTGATATCTTAGGCATTAGTGAGCTGAAATTGACCAGTTTTGCCTGTTTTGAATCAGAAACCATATGATCTACTATAATGGGAATGAAAAATTGAAGAGGAAGGACATGGCATTCTTCATCACAAAGGATGTTTCAAGATCTGTCCTGAAGTACAATGCTGTCAGTGACAGGATAATATCCATACACCTATAAGAAAGACCAGTTAATACTACTCTTATTCAAATTTCCACACCAACCACCAAAGCCAAAGATAAAGAAATTGAAGATTTTTATCAACTTCTACAGTTTGAAATTGACCAGACATCCAATCAGGATGTGTTAACTATCATGGGTGATTGAAATGCAAAAGTTGGAAACAAAGAAGCATCACCAGTAGTTGGAAAATATGGCCTCGGTGACATAAATAACACTGGAGATAGCATGATAGAATTTTGCAAGACCAATGACTTATCCACTGCAAATACCTTTTTTCAACAACACAAATGGCAGCTATACACATGTCCTTCACCAGATGGTATACACAGGAACCAATTGGCTATCCCTGTGGCAAGAGGTGATGGAGAAGTTCAATACCTTTAGCCAAAAAAAGAAGGCCAGGAGCTGATTGTGGAACAGACCATCAACTACTCATATGCAAGTACACCTTGAAGTTGAAGACAATTAAAACAAGTCCACAAGAGAGAAAATATGACCTTGAATATATCCCTCCTGAATTTAGAGACCATCTAAAAAATAGATTTGATGCACTGAGCACCAATGACCAAAAACCGGAGAAACTGTGTGATGACATCAAGGGCATCATCCATGAAGAAGGCAAATGGTCATTAAAAAGACAAGAAAGAAAGAAAAGATCAAAATGGATGTCAGAAGAGACTATGAAACTTGCCCTTGAATGGAGAGTAACCAAAGCAAATGGAAGAAATGACAAGATAAAGGAGCTGAACAGAAGATTTCAAAGAGCAGCTTGAAAAGAAAAAGTCAACTATTATAATGAACTGTGCAAAGACATGGAGTTAGAAAACCAAAAAAGAAGAACATGATCAGCATTTCTCAAGCCGAAAGAACTGAGGAAAATATTCAAGCATTGAGTTGCAATACTGAAAAATTCTACAGGCAAAATATTGTATGATGCAGGAAACATAAAAAAAAAAAAAAAAAGATGGAGGGAATACACAGTCACACTACCAAGAAGAATTGGTCGATGTTCATCCATTTCAGGAGGTGGCATATAATTGAGACCCAATGGTATTGAAGGAAGAAGTTGAAATTGCGTTGAAGGAAGTGGTGAAAAACAAGGCTCCAGGAATTGACAGAATATCTATTGAGATGTTTCAACAAATGGATGCCACACTGGAGGCACTCATTTGGCTATGTCAAGAGATTTGGAAGCCAGCTACCTGGCCAACTGACTGGAAGAAATCCATATTTGTACCCATTCCAAAGAAAGGTGATCCCACAGAATGTGGAAATTATAAGACAATATCATTAATATCACACACAAGTAAAATCTTACTGAAGATAATTTAAAAAATGGTTGCAGCAGTATATTGACAGAGAACTTACAGAAATGCAAGCTGGATTCAGAAGAGGACGTGGAACAAGGTATATCATAGCTGATGTCAGATGGATCTTGGCTGAAAGCAAAAATACCAGCAAGATATTTACCTGTGTTTTACTGATTATGCAAAAGGATTTGATTGTGTGGATCATAACAAATATTGGATAACATTGAGAAGAATGGAAAATCCAGAGCACTTAATTGTACTCATGTACATAGACCAGGAAGTTGTCATTCAAACAGAACACGGGGACATTGCATGGTTTAAAATCAAGAAGGGAGTGCATCAGGGTTGTATCCCTTCACCATACTTATTCAAGCTGTATGCTGAGCAAATAATCCAAGAAGCTGGACTCTATGAAGAAGATTGTGGCATCAGGATTGGAGGAAGAATCATTAACAACCTGAGGTACACTGATGACACAACTTTGCTTGTTGAAAGGGAGGATGACTTGAGGCACTTCCTGATGAAGACTGAAGACTACAATGTGCAGTATGGATTACATCTCAAAATAAAGAAAACAAAAATCTTCACAGCTGGACTAATAAGCAGCATCATGATAAATGGAGAAATGATAGAAGTTATCAAAGACTTCATATTGCTTCTTTCTACAATCGATGCCAATGGAAGCAGCAGTCAGGACATCAGACGACATATAGCACTGGAAAAATCAGCTGCAAAAGACCTCTTTCAAGTGATGAAGAGTAAAGATATCTCCTTGAGAACTAAGGTGCACCTGACACAAGCCATGTTATTTTCAATCACGTCATCATATGCACGTGAGAGATGGACAATGAATAAGGAAGAACAAAAAATAGTGGATGCTTTTGAGTTGTGCTGCTAGTGAAGAATGCTGACAGTACCATGGACTGATAAAATAACTAATAAATCTGTCCTGGAAAAAGTGCAACTGGAATGCTCCTTAGAAGTGAGAATGACCAGATTTTATCTCACCTACTTTGGTCATGTTGTCAGAAGGGACCATTCCCTGGAGAAGGATGTCACTCTTGATAAGGTGGAGGGTCGACGAAAGAGGGGAAGGCCTTCAATGAGATGGATTGACTCAAAGGCTGTAGCAATGGGCTCAAGTATAGCAAGGATCATGGAGCTGGCACAAGGCTGGGTGGTGTTTCATTCTGCTGTGCATAGGGTCACTTTGAGTCAGAGGTGACCCACAGAACTTAACAACAACCAACTATAATGTCTTGATTTAGTATCTTAGACCTCTATTGTTCCCTCAAATTACAGCCAAAGAATTTTCTCTTAATAGAAGATAAAATAAGTAGAAAGTAGTTTCTCATTTCTGAAGCCATGATGAATAAGTAGATTCTTTCTCCAAAATAACACTGATTAGAATATTTTAAGGTAATAACTCTTTCTCTTCTAATATACCAGCATATGTTTTAGAATAAATATTATTTTACCTTGCCTCAACTCTTCTCATTTTCACCTTCAGAGGGAAAGTGAAGAAAGTTACAACTGGAGGTAAAAAGAAGTCTAGTATCATTTCTGACTTTCATTAGCTGCTGCATGGGGCTATGTCTGTATAAATGTTCTAAATGTCCCTGAAAATGTGCTACTATGGTGAATATGGCAGCAAAGTGGCACAGAAGCTGGAAAAAGTCAGGGTGCCTGGACTTATTCTTGGAAGAAAATACAACTAGACTCTTTTAAAAAATATGGTTATTTACCCACCATTGAAAATGTTAAGTTAGTTCACTCACATCTGTAGTCATTTGACACTGCAAATTGATGGGCAGCAGTTTCGTAGAGATTTGAATGGAGCTCACCTTTGTTTGAACAGCTAAGAAGTTTGCATAATCACCTGTCAATCCTTCTTTAGAATTGTATGTGTTGTAAATTGTGTTTCCTCATACGTTTTCAAAAAAGTATAGTAAATTATGTGAAATTTAAAAGCTCAGGCATTAAGATATAGAATGTTTGTTGAAACTGCCTATCAATTTCCTGCTCTCTAGTCTTCAAAAAACTGAAACTTTTCTAAAAAATCAGAAACACACCATAACATGAAATATATTTTCACAATATTAAAACAAATTGAGGTCAGCAATACTACTACCACAGATATATAACTCTGATTGTATTATATGCTATGTTTGCTAGATTCTTACATGGAAAGCTTTGAAAGTTATGTAGTCAAGATGATCAGTGAATAAGGAAATATTACCACTTTCCTTTTCTGTCACAGAGTAGAATGTGACATTACTTCAAATAGAATATTCAGAATTCATTTAAAAATATATTTCATGTAGAGTATTTCACAATAAATCTATCTCTGAATAAGTTTAGGTTATTTCTTAATAATGTTACCATGAAGATTTGAACTCTATCAGTAACACTCAGCAGCATTTTCCTTCTTATAGTCTAAGGTGAAAACTGTATTTTTATACTACAGATTTATGTTCTTATCTAAGAACCCACAGACACTAAACCATGAGATTTCCATGAATAAATATTTGTCAACCTGAAACTTTAGAGATTATCATTAAAAAGAAGCTGATGTTTGGCCCTGTATAATGGATATATTCAAGAAGTTAGATTAGTGGAAATGTATTTACAAAGTAATAGAAAATAGACTTGTATCACCATCATTTCTCAAGTAGTTTGTATTAAAACTGAAGCATTGAATGAGACTGCATTCTCCTCTACTCTCATTTCCAACTCAATGAAAAACTAAATTTACTAAGAGACATCTCTATAAATGTAATTTTAAAGTGATTGGGCATTTCAATTTTGTTTTAATTCTGAAAGCACTTATTTTACTCATGATACAAAATAATTGTGCAAACTTTTTTTGGTGTTCTCTTATGACTTTGTGTACTTCTATAGCTTTTAGGAATAATTTGGTAGAATAACACAATTTATTTCTTTGATACTATTATCAGTATAAATATGGTAAAACATTGAATATGTTAAATAGTAGTAGGGGGGAATTTTATTAGAACTTATAAGGCTGCACTGGCATAATTTCATCAACTGTATCCAAATTCAGGGAATGACAGCCAAGTAGGCACTGGCAATAAAGATTGCCCTTGAGGGTATTTAGAAGAAAATCTATCATCTGTAAGCCTAAAGTGATAACAGCCATTAGCTACAAGACATGTGGATGTGCTCTTTGTCAATTTTTCCAAAAGAGAAAACACATTTACTGAGAAGATAAACTGTGAGTGCCAGGTAGAGAAGGCAGTCTTATCACTGACAAGATTAAACACAAAAAGGTACTAAAGGACTAGTGTTCTGGAATGGCTTTCTGAAATACTGGATGATTTTTGTCTAAAACAAGTTTTACTTTGTTTTATAGAAACAAAGCATACCTAAAAATATAAAACCAAAATTACCTCAAAAATGAAAGCAATTTTTACATATTCAAAGTAAAAAGAAATGTATTTGTAAATAGACAAGCTTGAAAAGATAGGTGAATGACCTAGAACTCTCTCCTGGAAACAAACATATGCTACTTCAGTTTTACAGATCTTACTGACCTTTTGTTATTCACATTTTTTTTTATCTGACTTATATAATTTTTAAGAACTACCTCAGTTGTAAATTGGTCTTTTATTATTTTCCATCTTTCTGAATTCATGCTTCATTTCAGCATGTCCTTAAAAGAATTTATTCTGCCTGCCACCCCTGTGTCATGTCATATCAGCTCAGCCCTCGGCGGCTGTTGGGCATCTTGCTGCCATCTACCCTCCACACATCTAGTGCAGCAGAGTTGTGCTGGGACAGGGATCAGCTATCACAGGCTGCTTTGCAGGGCTGTATTTTGGATGATCATGCTGTGTCATTTAAATATGAGTGCAGTTTATGATCGATGCTTATGAAACAGATTTGAAAATGAAATCTGTCTTGTGAAGTCTCAATTATTATTTTGTTTCTTGGTGAAACAAAATGGAGAGATTACAAAACTGATCTCTCACAACTGTGTGATCTACAAAAGGATAGCTAGCAAGTGTTTAGAGTTTGTTGTTTTCCGTCGAGTCGGTCCCGACTCATAGTGACCCCTACTTGGGTTTCCGAGGCATTATCACTACAGAAGTAGGATTGCCCAACCTTCCTTCCGAGGAGTGGCTGGTGGGTTTGAACCGCCAGCCTTCTGGTGAGCAGTCAAGTGCCTTAGGCACTATGCTACCAGTGCTCCTATGTGTTTAGAGTTATTAAATGTCATATATGTAGCAACCCTGAGGTGACCCCTAGACATTCATGTGGTACCTGCTGTTAAAGAAGACTTCTCCAGATTACACATTTGATGTGTAACGTACTAATCTTTTTACCAGTCTACTATGTGACATGATAATTTTATTAATATTAATATCGTGGAAAATTTAAAGAAATTATAATATCTCATTGTGCTTCTAAGCATCCACGGGTTCATTAACCCCTCTAATTGCTAATGGAGAATTGAGAAAGGCGATTAGGGTGTTTAATTCCTTTAATGGTAATAAGTTGTGTGTTTGTATATGCTTATAGGGATATTAAGCATTAAGTTGAGATTTAATGTGTGAGAATAAATTAATTCTTATAGTATTAGAGATATCAGCATTTGTTAATTCATTAGAACACAAATTGGAATGAAATTTTCAATGTTAGTCATCCTCTAACTGCTGGACAAAAGAAACATTAAAGGTCACACGCTTTTCCGCTCTGATCCTATTACAGTTAAAAATTTTAAAGAAAAGCATTCATCAGCAAGCCTTCAAAATGCCCTGGGACATAGTAGTACCATTTTGTGCAGAGCAATTTTTGGAACCTGGTACTTACAGTTAGAAACTGTATCTAACCAGACTTAGCTGTTTTTTGGTAACACTGTCAATATAAAAGATGGTAAAATCATCAATGTCGTTGTTGTTGTTATGTGCCCTGGAGTCAGATCTGACTCATAGCAACCCCTCCTTGGATTTCCGAGGCAGTATCACTATGGAAATAGATTGCCCCATCTTTCTTCTGAGGAGTTGCTGGTGGGTTTGAACTGCCAGCCCTCTGGTTAGCAGTCCAGTGCCTTAGGCACTATGCTACCAGAGCTCCCCAAATTGTCAATATACACACAGAATTAGTAAAGTGTAGGCCAAACATCAGTTACATGGGTAAGGAAGAGTATACTGTCATCCTACTACATAAACCATTCTCTGGAAATGTGCATCTATATTGGCATTGTATATAACTTTCATTTTCTCTATAATCTGTAAAAGATTCAATTCACTCTACCTTATTACACTGTGGAAGAGTTGATGTACAATGACTACAGATGTGTTTGATTTTCCTTGTAGTTTTTGTTACAAAATATTCTAGAAACTCAAAATTAATTGGGTTGGACATGAGAAAAAGAGAAGGCAATGTAATGGGAGACAGAGTGAAAGAGTAATAGAGAGTTCAAATGATGTAAAAGTTTGAGAGTCAAGATTGAGTTTGTCTTCATTGAAAGTTTATCACCTTTTCACTTTCTTTAATCTTGTAGTGAATGGATGGTATAATCAGATTCAGATAACAAAAGATTGTTCTGATAGCAGTATGAAGAACAGATTAGAAGAATGAAAGACAGCTTGTGAGGAGCTTAAGAAATAGCTAGAGGCTAGAGTTAAGACAGCAGTACTAGAGTCTAGGAGAGACATTATGATTATTTAGAACAGAGGAATGGGGAAAACAGATGAATTTGGGAGATGCCTATGTTGTAAATATCAGAAGGTGTGGTTCAAGCTTCATAAGGCCATGCTATATTATTATTGGTTTTATACATCATGCTTGGTAAAGTAGAGGGTCAGCTAAAAAGGAAAATGTCCTCAATGGCATAGATTGACACAGTGGGTGCAGCGATGGGCTCAAGCATAGCAGGGATTGTGAGGATAACACATGTCTGGGCAGTACTTCCTTCTGTTGTACAGAGGGTCATGACGAGTTGGAGTCAACTTGACAACAACTAACAAAAACATGTATTTGATAAAAGTAAATCATAAAAAAGAAATTACTTTAAAATATAACTCATAATAAACCAATATATATTTAAAAAAATACATAAGGATCAATGCTAGATAATTTCACATGGACACTGCCAGTTATTTCCTTATCATTTTATTCTAACATAAATAAAGATCTCACATTTTAGTAGAATAGCTAATAATAAAAATAACAACTGCACTACTAGCAATATTAATAGTAATAAGCCAGGTGTGCCCACTGCTTTGTGTGTGTGTGTTTGTGTGTGTGTGTATGTATAGCCAAAACCAAAACCAAACTCACTGCCATTGAGTAAATTCCAACTCAAAGAGACTCCCTTTGACCTTCTGAGGTAGTAAAACTTTACAGAAGTAGATTGTCCAGTCTTCCCTCTGCAGAATGAGTGGCTGGTGGGTTTGTACTGCCAACCTTCTGCTTAGCAGTCTATGCTTAGGCCCTATTGTTGTTGTTATGTGCCATCGAGTTGGACCCGACTCATAGTGACCCCTCCTTGGGTTTCTGAGGCAGAATCACTATGGAAGTAGATTGTCCAACCTTCTTTCTGAGGAGTGGCTGGTGGGTTTGAACCACTAGCGTTCTGATTAGTAGTCAAGTGCCTTAGGCACTATGTTACCTAAGCTCCTACATATACACACACACATATATATGCATACATATATATGTGTGTGTGTATATATATATATATAAAACCACACCAAACTCATTGTTGTTGAGTCAGATCCAATTCATAGCAACCCATCCTTGGGTTTCCAAGGACATATCCCTGCAGAAGTAGATTGCCCAACCTTCTTTCTGAGGAGTGCCTGGTGGGTTTGAACTGCCAGTCTTCTGGTTAGCAGTCAAGTGCCTTACGCACTACGCTACCAGAGTGCCTACATACATATATGTTGTTGTTGTTGTTGTTGTTAGGTGCCATCGAGTCATTTCTGACTCATAGCAAACCCATGAACAGCAGAAAGAAACACTGCCTGATCCTGCACCAGCTCCATGATCCCTGCTACACTTGAGCCCATCATTGCAACCACCATGTCAATCCATCTTGTTGAAGGCCTTCTCCTCTTTTGTCAACCCTATCTTACCAAGCATGACATCCTTCTCCAGGGAATGGTCCCTTCTGACAACATGACTGCAGTGTAGTAAATTACTTTGTGTGGCTTTTCTACCCCTAAATCATTATCATTGTAAACTCAGTGGTGGAATGAGCAACTGAGGAGCTCCTGATTGCTGAAGGTGTCCACCTGGAGTATTTCTGTTGGGAGTGGCACAATACAATGTTCTGGAAGGTTCCCACTCTCTTTCAGGTGCTTAGAGTTCTGATGCTGTGATTGGCTAGTTTGACCACCCTGCTGGGCTCAAAAAGAGGCCTCCTAGAGGCAGAACTGGCTCTGACTGCTGGTTGAGGAAGACATGCTGCCAAAAGAGACACGCACCCCAGAAAGAGACATGTACTGCTGGGAAAGAGACACAAGGGACACGCATTGCTGAGTGAGACACTGAGGGACCAGCACTGCTGGGAAAGAGACTGTGAGAGACTGTCGGCTGAGGGATGGTGGGCCGGGAGAGAGACTGAGCGTTCTTCCTGAACTTGAGTTGTAGTCTGGTGCTTCCCTAATAAACCTCATAATCTGAGCTCTGTGTGGCCACTGCAGCGAATTATCAAACCCAGGAGAGATGTGGTGGGTGCTTTGGGAGGAACGGTTGGTGAAAGGGCTGAAGGAAGGCAGCATGTCTGGTCTTGTAGGAATAGGCCTTGGGTTACTGCTGGTAATCCTGTCTTCCTCTTGTAGGGTTAGAGGAGATCAGAAGATGTGGCCTCCTTGCCGTTTTTGCAAGGACCAAAGCAGGTGAGATGAAGTCTGTCAATTCTCGCTTCCAAGGAGCAATTTGGGTGCACCTCCACCAGGTCAGATCTGTTAGTTCTTTTAGCAGTCCATGGTACTTTCGACATTCTTCACCAGCACCACAACTCAGAAGCATCAACTCTTCTTCGGTCTTCCTTATTCATTGTCCAGCTCTCACATGCGTACGAGGAGATTGGAAATATCATGGCTTGTGACACACATACATACACATATATATACACACATATATACACACACACATACATATACTTACATACATGTGTGTGTGTTTATGTTGTTGTTGTTATGTGTCATCGAGTCGTACCGTACTCATAGCAACCCCTCCTTGGGTTTCTGAGGCAGTATCACTACAGAAGTAGATTGCCCCATCTTCCTTCAGAGGAGTGGCTGGTGGGTGTGAACCACCAGCCTTCTGGTTAGCAGTCAAGTGCCTTAGGCACTATGCTAACAGAGCTCCTGTATATGTATTATTTATATATATATATAAAGGTATGTTGTTGTTATGTGTCATCGAGTCGTACCGTACTCATAGCAACCCCTCCTTGGGTTTCTGAGGCAGTATCACTACAGAAGTAGATTGCCCCATCTTCCTTCAGAGGAGTGGCTGGTGGGTTTGAACCACCAGCCTTCTGGTTAGCAGTAAATGCCTTGGGCACTATGCCACCAGATGCAACCAAATGGGTTTTCTCTCCAACCATTCATACACATTTTTTTTTCATGGCATTTATTGCAATCCTCACAATGTAACAGCACTCTTCTCACATATTGCCTGTGTTTCTTGTTTCCATTCATGCTTCTTTCCTATTCCTTAGTGTCTTATGAGTTTTATCCCTGGTTAAATGCTGTTCTTTTGACCTTATATGGTTGCATGTTCTAAGGATTGTGTACCCACATGTGTTATTTTTCACCTTATAGCCCTGCCTCTTGTTTGACTGAAAGTTGAGCCACAGGAGTGAATTCAGTCCCGGGCTTGATGAGCATCTAAAGGCCCTGGCCTTGGGGATTCTACCAGTCTCTATCAGACCAGTAAGCTTGGTCTTCATGATTTTGAGTTTTTTTCCACGTTTTTTCCACTCTATCCATGACCTATTTTGATCCCTAGTAGTGGAGTCACTAGTGATAGCTAGGCACTAATTCTTCTTGTCTCAGGGTTATGGAGGCTGAGTTTCACATAGTTCATTAGTCCTTTGGATTGTTTCCATGTGTTTTTTATTTTCTTCATTTTTCTTTGCTTCTGATGGAGTGAAACCAACAGTTGTAACTTAAATGGCCCCTCACCAGCTTTTATTTGGTACTCACCAAAGTAGGATACAGAATATTTTCTTTTTAGACTATGTTATGCCATTGACCTTGATGTCACTCAAAATTATGTCCTGAGCCTTCAGACCCAGTGGCTCATTCCTTCAAAATGTTTGGTTATGGCTAAGAAGTTTTCATAACTTTGTCCATGCTATGCTCTACTATCTTCACAGATAACACAGGTAAATGCTTAAGTAGAAGTATCCCCTCTAAGACCTATATATGTTTATGGGTGTAGTCCCATTCACATTCCTACACCTATCCAGCTTGTGTGTCTTTGTATATATCCACTCATAAATTATTGCTATTATGTTGGTGGATTGTGACTATAACAATATTTACTTTTACTTCCTCTAACTCTTGTGTTCCTCCCAGGGTCTTCCTTTGCTTTGATCATTTTGTGTTGACAAATGGAGGGAAATGAGGGTAAATCACTAACTAGAGGGCAGACATATACTAACTGGGCAAAGGGAAAGGCAATATACAATAAGGGAGAGGTTAGCATACAATGCTATGGATATTGATCTCTATGTATTCCATTTCATTGTTGACATCGTCCAGTTTTCCTAGATTCATACTTTGTATTATTAATGGATGTTTGCAGCTATTTCTTCTCATTTTTAGTAGCACCACATGACTAATATTGACTCTACTTTGAGGAGGCAGCTCTTCCTCAGTTATATTTTGAGTTCCTTCCAACTAGAGGGGCTCATCTTCCAGCACTATATCAGACAATATTCCACTGTTATCCATTAGGCTTTCACTGGCCAATTTTTTTTTCAGAAATAGATAGTCAAGTCCTTCTTTCTAGTATGTCTTTATCTGCAAGCTTCCTTGAAGCCTTCTCACCATGGATGACTCTGCTGGTATTTTTAACATCACCACTATAGCTTTCAGCATCACAGGAATGCACAAACCATCACAGTACAACAAACTGACTGACTAGTGGTGGTAAATTAGGTTAATCCATGGAATTTCAAATATTATTAAATAAAAATAGCTATTTTGTGCATCTGTAATTGTCAAATGCAACAGGAAGAGCTCTGCTTAATAGAAGTGCATTATAAATTATCTACCACAGATCACTCAGTGTTCTCTTCCTGGGGAGGAAGAACATCACGTCAGTGAATTCAAGCCTATTCTATCCTCAATACATGGGTTACATTGTTCATGAGCCTGAAAAATAATTACTGGACACTTTTTGATGATGTAGACTTAAAACTGCAGAAGTTGTCATAATAGCTTCTGGTTATCCAGAAGCTCTTCTGTCATCAAGATCCTCTGAAGCAGTCACATAAGAAATAATACTCCTTGTATTAGGGCTCTGATCAAATCCTGTATTCAGGAATTCTCCAATATTTTTTTCTTAATAATACTAGTCCATGTAGCTGGAGTGTTAGTAGTGATCAAGTATTAGTGGAGATGCTGTTGTCAACCTATTTTTCTGCCAGAGTAAATTTGTTAATTATAATCACTGCCTACATAATTGACTCTGTTGATTTTCTTTATTGTCCTATAGGTTTAATGTTGAATAATATTAAGATTACAAAATTATACTTGTGTCTGGCATCTGTATATTATTTACACCTTATGTATCAGATTTCCAGCATTTTTAGATTGATATTTTCTGTGTGCACTTATATTTTCTTTATCAACTGGTCATGGGGAATATCCATGAAGCATATATATCAGTGAGAAGATGAATGACCATGTAGTTCCTCCAAGGGCTATTTCTCATTTCTAGTAGTAAAATATTACAGAATATATCAACTTTTTCTTCAGTTTATAAGCAAGATGTTGTTCCTAGATTTTTGGATTTCCAGATCTCACTGGTATAACAAATTTCTGAATTTTGGTGTAATATATCTCTCACTATCTGCTACATATGGATCTTAGCAAGACATTTAGGGTCCTTGGTACTTAATGGTACTTTACATGATCCAGATTTTTGCTTTGTTTGCATAGCTAAATCCTTATATTAGTTTAAAGCAAATATGGAATTTCTCTGAGACAGAATAATAAAGTCACACTATTTTCTTACTTAGTAAAAGCTGCTGGATTATTGGATATTATTTATTAGCATGGAGAAAAATGTTCATCATTTTAAGAGCTAGATATAAGTGTCAGGTTTGTATTAATTTGTTATAGGAAGCATATCACATTTGGAATAGAAGCTTCATTTAAATTAACCATATAATTAGATTTATAATTATCCTATGTTTATTCCTAAACTTTTTTGACAATATGAATTAAGAATTTATTTTCAAATACTTGATGGTAGCTCCATTCTCTTCCATTTCCACAGGGATTCAGCTTTCCTTTTGATGTACTACTTGGGAAAGAAGCAGGGGTGAAATGACTTTCAGTTGGTGCTTCTTACAATGATAGCTCTTACTTACTTCATGTTAGAAAAGCATTGTGGGAATTGTTCAGGTTGCTGAGCATAGCAATCTTAGACTCAGGAACTAGGGAAATAACTGCATGATGAGTTCTGGGACCCAGTGGATCTACTGTAAAGTGAATTCAGATAAGAATACATTAATCACACATACCCTTGGCCCCTACTCTAAATACTGGACTGCAATGTTTCTGGGCCCTTAAAGATTAAATTTCACATAAACAGAGATACAGTAGTCTCTGAAACATTTGGAGATTTCCCTTTCCACAGTAAATGATATAGATAATGTTAAGGGAGCTTGAAGAAAGTATTCTATGAATTTGGGAGATTATAAGAGGAAATATGCCTCCCTTTCATTCAAGATACTATAACTTTATGAACTGATTGGTTGTGTGAATTAGATGAGGTCAGAACCACTGATGTATGAAATTGTACAGCCAGTGATGGCATGAAGAATTCCAGATTTTATTCATTGGGATTCAAGGTTAGTTTGTATGCCTTTATTGTATAACTCAAGACTGACTTTGATGTGCTGCCTATTAATATTATGTTTTAGAAATTTATAATCCATTAACTTCAGGAAGTGATCTCTAAGGGTAAAACACTTGATATGCAACAGTTTATGCTATAGACAAATAGATTGGCATTACATGCAGGCTCTCAGATGCAGTGCAGACCTACTCAATATGAATACACATGTTAATATTATACGCTTGTGATTTGTCTATCAAACTTTGAGAACCATCGAATTAAACAATTATATTAGAAACCATTTTTATGGCATATTGAAACTTACTGTAAGAAACATGACTACTTACTATATTATGCAACATGGTCTGTGGTATCTTGAGTTTCTCTCATCCCTGATGATGTAAAAAAGACCACTTCATTTGCAGTTCTGCCAACTAGCACTCCATATTTAGAGAAAGCACAGGGAAGTTTTTGTGGCTATCATAATGATGATGATGATGATAGCCCAGTGTTTTATGTCATGGAGGAAGAGAGAGTTTTAGGACTGTGTAGTAACGTATATGAAGGAGAAAATGAAGGAAATGAAGTATTGTTGCATGCTATAATGTTGATCAATCTCAAAAACATTATGATAAGTAACAAAAGAAAGATACAAAAGGTTACAAATATTGTAATATTTTATTCATATTAAACAAGAATTTATACCAACAGGACAGGCAAATACACAGATATGGAATGCAGATTACTAGTTGCTAGGGACTCAGACAAGAGGAGAAAGGCATGGGATTCCTTTCTGAGGTGATAGCAATCCAGCTTTGAAACTAGGATGGAGATGGCAATTGCAAAACATTATGAATGCGCTAAATATCAATGAACTGCTCACTTTAAAATGTTAAATTTTATTTTATGTTAGTATGTTGTTGTTGTTGTTGTTATGTGCCGTCGAGTCGGCCCCGACTCATAGCGACCCCTCCTTGGGTTTCCGAGGCAGTATCACT
>NW_006922442.1:244732-253339 GCF_000298275.1 Orycteropus afer afer
ACTACGGAAGTAGGATTGCCCAACCTTCCTTCCGAGGAGTGGCTGATGGGTTTGAACCGCCAGCCGTCTGGTTAGCAGGCAAGTGTCTTAGCCATTATGCTACCAGAGCTCAGTTTAAAATATTATTCTAGCCAGCCAATCTATTTGTTATGGTTTGCTTCCCCGACCCTGCCCCATGGGTCAGTGCATTTTTTTTTTTTTTTTTTTTTTGGCAGTGTTTCCTCCCCTCCCTCCCACCACTGGCAACCAACAAAGAAAGTTTCCATATATAAACCTTTCCTTGACCCTCCACAACTATGAACTAATCTTGTATTTGTCCTTCTGTGATTGACTTATTTCACTCAGCATAATGTCCTCCAAGTTCATCCATATTATGCACAGTTTTGCAGACTCCACCTTATTCTTTAGTGCTGCATAGCATTCCAGTATGTGTATGTACCATAGTTTGGTCCTCCACTCTTCTGCTGATGGGCACGTAGGTTGTTTCCATGTTTTTGCTATTGTAAATAGTGCTGTGAAGAACATGAGCATGTATGTATCTGTTCCTATCCTGGCTCTCATCTCTCTAGGATATATACCTAGTAATGGGATTGCTGGGTCAAATGGTATCTCCAATTCCCACTTTCTAAGGAATCACCATATTGCTTTCCACAGCGGTTGTGTCCTTTAAAGTCACACAACCAGTGTATGAGAGTGCCAATCTCTCCACATCCCCACCAGCATTTGTTATTTTCTGTCTCATTGAACCTTGCCATCGGTGCTGGGGTGAGATGGTATATTGTTGTTTTGATTTACATTTCTCTGATGGCTAATGATTATGAGCATCTTTTCATGTATTAGCTGACCACCTGAATACACTCCTTGGTGAAGTGTCTATTCATGTCTTCTGCCCATTTTTCAATTGGATTGTTAATTCCTTTGGTGTTGAGGCGTTGGAGTTTTTCATCAGTCTTAGGGATAAGTTCCTTGCCAGATATGTAGTATCAGCAAATATGAATTTGTTGCTATCATTTTTGTCATATCCTTTTTCATGATGTCTATTTCTTTGTTCCATATAATTTTCTATGCTGAGCTCGTTTTGTTTATGAATCATATTATCACTTCCTTCATTGCTATTGCTTTAGTATTTGCTTAATATTTGTTCTGGTCCTCTTTTTTTCTTTTGATGTGAAGGTTTATTATTTTCTCTTTGAGGTTAAACTGCAATTTACAGTTTTCTTCCCAAGTTTAGAACAGTTTGTTCTATCTTGTAGTTGTCTTGACTTCCCTACCATCTAGAAGTTCTGTAATGACACAGATTTTTTTCTCTCTTTTTTGTTTGTAGTTGTCCTCATTTGTCAGTTGGTGTCTCTGGTTCCCTGCTTACAATCTTGTAGGCTTATTTACTTTGGATACTTCCATACCTGGGTTGGTTTATATCATCATGAGTGTTAATGGTCAGTTGTTGTTGTCTGTTGTTGCTTCTCTGTCCAAAGGATTCCCTTTAGCATCTCTTGTAAGGCTGGTCTGGTTTTAATAAATTCCCTTAATTTCTGCTTATCTGGAAATGTCCTAATTTCACCATGATATCTGAGGGACAATTTTGCTGGGTACATAATTTTTGGTTGAAAATTTTTCTTTTTCAGGGTTTTATATATACCATCCCACTGTCTTCTCACCTGCATGACTTCTGTTGAGAAATTTGAGCTTCGTCTTATTGGTTGCCCCTTGTAGGTAACTTTTTGTTTTTCCCATGCTGCTCTCATGATTCTTCCTTTGTCTAGTTTTGGTGAGTTTGCTGATGATATGTCTTGGTGCTTTTCTTTTGGGGTCTATCCTGTTTGGGGTTCGTTGGACTTCCTGAATGGATATATTCTCATCTTTCATCATATCAGGGGAACTCTGGTGGCTTAGTGCCTAAGGCACCTTGACTGCTAACCAGAAGGCTCGCAGTTCAGACCCATCAGCCACTCCTTGGAAGGAAGTTTGGGCAATTTACTTCCATAGAGTTACTGCCTCGGAAACCCAAGGAGGGGTCGCTATGAGTGGGGGCCAACTCCACAGCACATAACAACAACAACAGCATCATATCAGGGAAGTTCTCCTCTAACAAATCTTGGACAATTTTCACAGTGGCTTCATTTTTTCTCTTCCTGTTCTGGAATTCCAATGACATGTAGGTTATTCCTCTTGATGGTATCCCACACGAACCTTAGGCTTTCTTCATTTTGTTTTGATCTTTTTTCTGATTGATCCTTTTCCAAAGAAGTATTCAGGTAGTGTTTTTCAATCTCATTAATTCTGTCTTCCATTGAATCAATTCTACTCCTTTGCCCTTTTAATGTGTTATATATTTCTGACAATTTAGCATTAATCTTCTGGATTTCTATCTGTAGATTTGGAATCATTTCTAATTTTTCATTTATTTTTTTAATTTTGTTCTTATATTTTCTTCCAAAATTCTTTAGGATTTTGTCTGTGTTTTCCTTGGTCTGTCTCTAATCCTTTGAAGATACCAAATTTAATTCTTTTGAATGCCTTATCAGGGATTTCCAATGCTGTGTCTTCCTCAGGGATGTGTTTTAGGTCTGTATCCTGGTCCCTTGTTTCTCCTGCTTTATCTTGCTTCTTTGTGTGGACTGTGATGCTCTGTTGTCTCTGAGGCATTGTGACATTTTTGTGTTTATATTTAATTGGTGATCATATGTTGGAGTGACTTACCCACAATTTTTGTTTTCTTTGTATGTTGTCTATACAGCCAGGGAACTGTGCTGTGCTCTTCTATTCACTAGTTGATAGCACTTATACTCTTACCATCTGTCTCCTTTCCTTTGTCAGCATCTCATATGTCCTTGCTGACCCTGACAAACAGAGCCTGTTCTTAGGTCCCTGAAATCTGAATGAGAATGCTATAACTTTAAAATCCAAAATGGTTGTCCTTGTAAACATTCCAGATGGCTGCACCCTTTGGAGAGCAGAAAGTCCACAGCTCAGGTTGTCTCCCTCCTTGCTGTTTCCCTTCCTAGTCATAGGCCACCACAGCAGTTGTCCCTATAGCCCTTGGTGACCGGGACTGATCTTTAGGTCAATTTTCAGGTCCCAACACCACTTGGAAATATTCAGGCTCTTGGTCTCATCAGAGTAGCTGACAGTCTGCAGCTCCAATCATCTCTGTACTCACTGTTTTCATTCAGGTTTTTCCATTAATTGGTGCCTAATCCACTTCTGTATAGTTCCTTTCAAAGCTCAGGGTTCCAGGATTATCTTCTGTATCTCTGTCAATTGGTTTTTCTTTTCTTTGTTGAAGAGGGTCTGTGTCACTTGTCTGCCTATTCCTCCATCTTATGGTTTGCTTTTTTAAAAATGTATTATATAAGAATTTTTACCAATTTTTTTGAAATAATTCTCTTATATTTAAAAATGTTCCTATGGCATATACTTTGTACATTACATGTAGAAAATTAATTTCATTATTTTCATACATGCCCATACCTGTTCATTCTCTCTCTGTGTGTCTCCTAGTTTAAAATATACATAGCACCAGAAATGAGAGAGATAAATATTTTCTTAGGAGTCCATGGGTGACAAAACCAATGTGCTCAACTACTGACCAAAACTTTGAGGGATAAAACCCCCAAAGGCCTTTTGGAAGACAAATCTGGTGATGTATTTCTGAAAAATCACAGCCTTTGAAACCCCATGGAACAGTTATATTCTGCATACATGGGATCACTATGAGTCAGATTCCACCCCACAGCAATTAATAGCAACATTATTATGTAGCTGTGAGACATACTTTTGGGGATAACATTGCATCTTACCCTGGGGTAATAACCTGCCTATGAGTCCCCTTTATTTTGTCATGATTTTCTCCATTTTTTTCTTTTACAATTTTTTAAACCTGTACCTTGACCCAAAATCCTTCTCATTCCCCCAGCTGTTTTTGATATTGTTGTTTTGTTGGCTTGACTTGGCTTGCGCCTACTGTTTACCAATAAACAAACAAACAAAAAGCCCACTGCCACTGAGTTGATTCTGAGTCATAATGACCCTATAGGACAGAGTAAATCTGTCCCATAGAGTTTTTAAGGATATAATTCTTTGTGGAAACAGACTGCTTTATCTTTCTCCCTCAGAGTGGCTGGTGGTTTCAGATGGCCAATTTTTTTGTTAGCAGCCAAATCCTTTAACCCCAGCAATAACATCAGTTCCCAGGAAAATATAGTAGGATTTGTCAGGTAAAGACTAACAGAACTGTTTCCTTCACTTGTTATTGGGGTTGCAATCTGAACCCTAATATGGTTACATGAGTGAAGTCATAACCTACAAGAAGTTCCTTTAGGAATGAACCAAAACTATTCTTATTGGTATCATGTTTTACATGACAATAGTTCCTACCTGTATTTATAATCCCATCCATATTTTCAGGGAAAATGGATAAGGAAAAACAAGAGATAAAACATGTGAGTAAGAGAATAATTGAAGTCATATAACTGCATCATCCTCAGCATTTAATTCCAAAGATCTCATTCTAGAAATATTTCCACTGGAGCTCCCTACACACCCCACCTCCTACTATATCCAGTATCAAGCTACAGCATTTCATCAATTACTTAGAAGCTCCAAACTTTTTTTTTACTGGTTATTTAAGGACCAGATGTTTTAATCATCCATTCTAATTTTAAATGAGAGTGATAAGCAATGTGTTATGTCCATGTATTAGTATGCTTTATTGCAAGTTTTAATAAATTAAAAAAATAAAATAAAACTAAACTCACTGTTATTAAGTCAATCCCAACTCATAGCAGCCCCCATTGGGTTTCCAAGGTGGTAAATCTTTACAGAAGCTGAATGCCTATCATCCTTCCAAAGAAAGGCTGGTGGATTTGAACTGCCACCCTTGTTGTTAGCAGTTAAATACCTTAGGTACTGCTCTACCAGAGCTCCTTTTTAATACGTTGTTGTTGTTAGGTGTCATTGAGTGATCTCCAACTCACAGTGAACTTATCTACAACAGAATGAAAGACTGCAGTCCTGTGCTGCCAGCCTTGTGATCTTTGCTATACCTGAGCCCATGATTGCAGCCACTGTGTCAATCCATCTTGGTGAGGGCCTTTCAAATTTCATTGACCATCCACTTTACCAAGCATGATATCCTTGTCCAAGGAATGATCCCTTCTGACAACATGACCAAAGTAGGTGAGACAAAATCTGGCCATTCTCACTTCCAAGGAGCATTCCAGCTATACTTCTTCCAAGACAGATTTGTTCATTCTTTTAGCAGTCCATGGTACTTTCAGTATTCTTCACCAACATTACAATTCAAAAGACTCAACTCTTCTTTGGTTTTACTTATTCATTGTCCAGCTCTCTCATGCATAAGAAGTGATTAAAAATACCATGGCTTAGGTTAGGCACACCTTAGTCTTCAAGGAGATATCTCTGCTCTTCAGGACTTGAAATAGATCTTTTGCAGCAGATTTGCACTGTGAAATACATCATCTGATGTCTTGACTGCTGCTTCTATTGGTGTTGATTGTAGAATCAAGTATTATGAAGTCTTTAACAATGTCAATCTTTTCTCCACTCATCTTGATGCTGTTTATTGGTCCAATTGTGAGGATTTTTTGTTTTCTTTGTATTGAGGTGTAATCCATACTGCAGATTGTAGTCTTCAATCTTCATCAGTAAGTGCTTCTAGTCACCTTCAATTTCAGGAAGCAAAATTGTGTCGTCTGTGTATCTCAGGTTGTTAATGAGGCTTCCTCCAATACTGATGCCATGTTCTTCTTCATATAGTTCTGCTTCTCGGATTATTTACTCAGAATACAGATTGAACAAGTATGGTGAAAGGATACAACCTTGATATAGTCCCTTCCTGATTTTAAACCATGCAGTATCCACTTGCTCTCTTCGAACAAAAACCTCCTGGTCTATGTACAGGTTCCTCATGAGTATAATTCAGTGTTCTGGAATTCCCATTCTTGTCAATGTTATCCATAATTGGTTGTGATCCACACAGTCAAATGCCTTTGTATAGTCAATAAAGCACAAGTAAACATTTTTCTGGTATTCTTCACTTTCAGCCAATATCCATCTCACATGAGAAATGATCCTCCTTTGTTCCACTTCCTCTTATGAAGCCATCTTGCATTTCTGGAAGTTCTCCGTCAATATACTGCTGCAAACATTTTTTAATTATCTTTGGTAAGATTTTATGTATGTGTAATATTAATGATACTGTTTGATAATTTCCATATTCTTTGGAATGAGTACATATATGGATTTCTTCCAGTCAGTTGACCAGGTAGCTGTCTTCCAAAAATCTTAGCATAGCCAAGTGAGTGCCTCCAATGCAGCATCCATTTGTTGAAACATCTCAAAGGATATTCCATCAATTCCTGGATCCTAGTTTTTCACCCATTCCTTCAGTGAAGCTATGAATTCTTCCTTCAGTACCATTGGTTGTTGATCACATGCCACCTCCTGAAATGGATTAACATTGACCAATTCTTTTTGGTACAGTGACTCTGGAATCTTTCAATATTACAACTCGAGATTTGATTTTTTTTTTTTTTTTTCCCTTCAGTTCTTCCAGCTAGAGAAATGCATGTTCTTCTCTTTTGGTTTTCTAACCCAAGGTCTTTGCACATTTCATTGTAATAATTGACTATGTTTTCTCGAGCTGCTCTTTGATCTATTCAGCTTTTTTATCGTGTCATTTTTTTTTCACTTGCTTTAGCTACTCTCCATTCAAGAGCAAGGTTCAGAGTCTCTCCTGACATCCATTTTGTTTTTTTCTTCCTTTCCTGTCTTTTTAATGACATTTTGCTTTCTTCATTGATGCTGTTTTTGATGTCATCCCACCATTCCTCTGGTTTTTGGTCATTGGTGTTCAATGCATCAAATCTGTGCATTAGATGATCTCTAAATTCAGGAGTGATGTAATCAAGGTCGTATTTTGTCTCTTGTGGACTTGTTTTAATTGTCTTTAACTTGAACTTGAACTTGTATATGAGCAGTTGATGGTCTGTTCCACAATCAGCTCCTGGCCCTGTTTGGCTGAAGATAATGAGCTTCTCCATCGCTCCATTGCTAGTCAATTGGGTGCCTGTGTAATCCATCTGGTGAAGTCCATGTGTATAACTGCCATTTGTCTTGTTGAAAAAAGTTATTTGCAATGAATAAGTTGTTGGTCTTGCAAATTTCTATCACACAATCTCCAGTGTTATTTCTATCGCCAAGGCCATATTTTCCGTACTGGTAATTTTTCTTTGTTTCTAACTTTTGCATTCCAATCACCAGTGATAACATATCTTGATTGCATGGTTGGTCAATTTCAGACTGCAGAAGTGGATAAAAGTCTTCTACTTCTTCATCTTTGGCTTTGGTGGTTGGTGTGTAAATTTGAATAATAGCAATATTAACTAGTCTTTCTTATATTATTATTATACTTATTATCATGTGCCATTGAGTCAGACCCAACTCATAGCAACCCCTCCTTGGGTTTCCAAGGTGGTATCACTACGGAAGTAGATTGGCCACTTCCAAGGAGTGGCTGGTGGGTTTGAACTGCCTGCCTTCTGGTTAACAGTCAAGTGCCTTAGGCACTATGCTACCAGAACTCCTGGTCTTTCTTGTAGAGGTATGGATATTATCCTATCACTGACAGCATTGTACCTCAAGACAGATCCTAAAACATTCTTTATGATGATGAATGCCATACCATTCCTCTTCAATATGTCATTCCTGGAATAGTGGATCATATGGTTATCCGATTCAAAATGGCCAAAATTGGTCCATTTCAGCTCACTAATGCCAAGGATATTGATCTTTATGTGTTCCATTTCATTTTTGACAACTTCCAATTTTCTTAGAGTCATGCTTCATATATTCCATATTCCAATTGTAATGAATGTTTGCCACTCTTTTTTCTCATTTTAAGTCATACCACAATAGCAAATGGATGTCCTGATAGTTTAACTCTATCTGCATCATTAAGGTTATATCTACTCAGAGGAAGCAGCTCTTTTCCATTCTTATCTTGAGTGCCCTCAGACCTGAGTAGCCCATCTTCTGGCACAATATTGGACAATATTTTAGGGCTATTCATAAAATTTTCCAGTAATATATCAGACAGGTTTCACTGCTATTCATAGGGTTTTCACTGGTCAATTCTTTGAGAAGTGGATTGCCCCTTCCTTCTTCTGAGTCTATCTTATTCTGGAAGCTCTGTTGAAACCTGTCCACCATGGGTAGCCCTGCTGGCATATGAAACACTGGTAGCTTAAACTCCAGCCTCACAGAAACATACACGCTACCACAGTGTGACAAACTGACAGATAAATTCATCTCTCTTAGCTGTTCCAAACCATTCCACTCACTTCCTGGTCTCCATTAGCTGTTCCAAATGTTTTAATACATTAATTAATACTTTTTAATACATTAATTGCATTAATACATTAATGTAGTATACATTAGTACATCAATGTTTTAATACATTAAAACCAAAAATCAAACACAAGGCCATTGATCAGATCTGACTCTTAGCATAAGATCTGATTGGCCCCTCATTGGGTTTCCGAAGCAGTATCACTACAGAAGTAGATTGCCCAATCTTCCTTCTGA
>NW_006922442.1:253499-254381 GCF_000298275.1 Orycteropus afer afer
AAAAAAAAAAAAAGACAAACTCACTGCCATTGAGTTGGATCTTACTCATAGTGACCCCTCCTTGGATTTCTGAGAAGGTATCACTATGGAAGTAGATTGTCCAATCTTCCTTCTGAGGAGTGGTGAATTTGAACCATCAGCCTTCTGCTTAGCAGTCAAATGTCTTAGACATTACACCACCATACATTAGTGGGAGCAATATAGTAAGGAGATAAAATAAAGTAAAGCCACAAAATATTTTGTCAGATGAACTATGTCCAAGTAGGTCAAAATTATAGCATAGTATACGATTGCTAAAAAATCAATTTAAAAAATAAATAAATAAAAATAACAAGACCATCCTCAATCCAGGAGCTCATCAGAGAATGAAACAGCCTGCTTTATTTTGACTAGGAAATTATCATAATTCACTGCTATGAGTCCATTCAGACTCATAGTGACCCTAGGACAGAGTAGAACTATTCCATTGAGTTTACAAGGCAATAAATCTTTATGCAAGCAGACACCTCATCTTTCTTACAAGAAGCAGCTGGTGGGTTTATATCTCTGATCTGTAAGACCAATGCTTACAGTGCCACCAGAGTACCAGAAATGATAACAGGATTCTGAAACAGAGCAAATGGAACAGAGAGAGCCTCAGATACATCTGTCATAGACAGTCCAGAAATACTAATCATGTATGTGGTGAGTTCATCTTGATTTGTTGTTTCATGATTTTGAATGTAACATTTCCATTTTATCAATGAGCTCTGCAGAGCAATTCCTTATGTATTTGAATATTTTCCTTATATTATGAAAAATACTCTAGGTATTAGTTATTTCAAGATTTTTTAAAAATATTTCCATGGTGGGAGCATTTTGTACAAATGCCACCCCCCCCCC
>NW_006922442.1:255038-258438 GCF_000298275.1 Orycteropus afer afer
AATGGTGTGGGTAGATGGAAAAGGAGTTCCTTTTAACTCTCTCCCTTTCTTAGAGAGACTAAAATGATCAGGGCCTAGATGTAAAACTACTGCACAGAGACATACTCTAATTAAGCAATGGAACATTTATTTTAAGAAACTAAAAGGCCACAAGTATATGTTGCTGAACTATGTAGACCCATCTGTACCCCCAGACTGGTGGTAATTCAGAGAACGGTGCCAACCACAAGGTTGGGTCACACGTTCTGGCCCCATGTTGTATTCTTCACCCTGACTATTTTTTCATGCTTTAGTTAACCTTATTGTCTAGCACATTTTATTTTTATAATGTTAATGATAGATAAGTTAGATAAGATAAGACATAAGTTTAGTTTATAAGTTTAATAACAGTTTTATAAGTTTTGGAAAGTTAATAGCCCACAGCCATGTACCTAGAATTGTGGGTTTGTCATTTTGCTTTGTCATTTGTAATCTGCAATATAGTCTAAAATAAAGAAGGCCACCTCATTATGTGGGGCACATCTTCATCTTGTGTGAGTGTGTCTCCAACATCTCACTGACGCCACCTCTCCCTCCAGAGACCCACAGCTGAGGCTGGACCTCAGCAGAGTAGCAATATTCAATTTCTTTCAAAAAGCTCCTTTTGTGTTTTCTAGTTGTGGACACTCAAAATCATCTGAGCTGTCAGATCATAAGATCTCAGTGAGACTGCCTGGGCCCCAAACTTTTGTGAAGCATTTAATGCCTCTTGTGCACAGAGCCCCATTCAAATTCAAATTTCCTTCAGCTGAGTTTGTGCATAAAGGCAGCAATATTTCTAAGTGGGAAAGGTGATTTTGCTAAAATTCAAACAGACGTACCAACCTATTCTCTGGATTTCCTGTTTAGTAGTAATGTCAGTTGTTGTTGTTGTGTGCCATCAAGTCGGACCTGACTCATAGAGACCCCTCCTTGGGTTTCCAGGCAGTATCACTACAGAAGTAGATTGCCCCATCTTCCTGCCGAGGAGTGGCTGGTGGGTTTGAACTACTAACCTTCTGGTTAGTGATCAAATGCCTTAGGCACTGTGCTACCAGAGCTCCCTTACTGTCAGAAAGAGGTAATAAATGGTTTATCATACTTAAATGCATATTCCTAGTTACTGTTGCACCTGTAATTGGTAAGCATTTCACAGCTGGGCTGGATCTTGACTTTAGCTGGATATACAAATCAGCCTCTAGCTGTCATATAGGTAATTAAATTCTTATCTTGTAATTTAATTCCTGTAAGGAATTATTAAGATATCACTAACTTGCTTTTGTTGTTGTTGTTGTTATGTGCCATCGAGTTGGACCCAACTCATAGTGACCCCTCCTTGGGTTTCCGAGGCAGTATCACTATGGAAGTAGATTGTCCCATCTTCCTTCCAAGGAGTGGCCATTGGGTTTGAATCACCAGCTGTCTGGTTAGCAGTCAAGTGCTTTAGGTGCTACGTTACCAGAGCTCCCAACTTGCTTGCTTTTAGTGGTTATCAAGTCCAAATCCCACTGCACTAGTTTAAGATAGTATGCAGACAAATTCAAAAATCCTGGAGGGAAAACCTTGACTACCATTCCTCGAAAGGTTAAGTTTTCCTGGCTGAACAAGGCAGAAAATTAAAAGAAAGTATTAGCTCAGTCTATTCTGTTCTACCCTCACCTTTGACCTATCCCAACTCCTATATAGTCTTTCCTATACCAGATATGGCTGAGGTGTTCTTTGGAATGAATTTGTTTAATTCCTGATAGTCTATTACCATGATGCATTCAAGTGTCATCTTTGGACCCTTTTGAATGTCTAAAAAATAATTACACAAAAAAAAGTTGTGTATACTGGATTCAATTCCAAGATGGTAGAATAAGTAGAAAGACTGCACAGACCCTCTTCAACAAAGAAAAGGGGAACTAATTAACACAGACACAGAAGATAATCCCGGACTCCTGAGCCTTGAAGGGAAGGATATGGAAGTGGACTAAACCCCAACTAGCAGAAGAATTTTCATGAAAATACCAAAAAAGGAGACATATGGAGCTGCGGTCTGGCAGTGAACCTGAGCGATCCAGACAGTACAGCACAGATAGGTTAGGGATTCCCGAGTGGTGGTAAGACCTAAGAATTAACCTAAAAATCAGCCCTGCTAGCATGGGACTGCATGGAGGACTGCTCTGATGGCTGGGGAATAAAAGGAGAAGCAGTGGTGAAGAGGAAGACAGGCTGAGCTGTAGACTTTTGCCTGTCTGGAGGGTGCCACCATTTTGAATGTTACAAGTGGCTTGATCATTTTGGATATTTAAAGAGACAGCCCTCTCCCAGATTTCAGAGGCTTAAGAACAGGTTCTGCTTGCCAGTAACCACAAGGACACTCGACCTGCATGGCTGAAAAGGTGCGACATTCCTCTTGTTACTCTTATACCCCACACCCGCTTGGTGAACGGAGGTGCAGCCATCCCCCACTCCCACACACCTTCTGGGCCCTCAGGAACTCCATCCCAGTCTATGTGCTCAGACAGAGCCTGGGTGCCCTGTCCTGTCCTCCACCAATTGTTTTCTTTTCATTTTATTTTCTTTTTCTCTTGTTTTTTTTTCTGGTGCTTAGCTTTCTTGTATTTGTCTGTTTTAAAACTACTATTATTATTAATATTTTTGTCCTTTTTAGTATTATTCTTTATTCTTCCCCTCCCAAGTCCTAATTTTCTTTTCCCTGTTCCTGGTTGGAAAAAAAAAAAAAAATTATCTCCTTTTGCCTTGTGGTTAGCCCCATTCCTTGCTTTTCTTTTTGCAGTTTCTCATTTTTTTCTGTCATTATTCTCCTTCTCTACCTTTTTTGTCTTAGTGCCCTATCCCGAGATATTGCAGGTTTGCTTGTTTTTTCTTCTTCTTTTTCCTTTTTCTCTTTTTTTGATTACTGTTCTTGTGTGATTACATGGTGTATTTTTTGTCCATGTGCTTTTAGTTTTTTGATGGCTATTCAATTGTAATTTTTGTCTAACTGAGTGGAAGACAGCAATAGTCCCCATAAGACACAACTACACCCACACATACTGCAATTTCACTTACTGAGTGAGAGCCACCACCTCCTTCTCCACCAATGGGCCAACAATAAAAAGCCACCAAGAAGAGCCTAAATCACCCTTGGCCATTATTCACAAACAGTTAACAGAGATCTAAATACAACAATGCCACAATGTCTCAGAGGCAACAGACCATCACAGTCCACACAAAGAAGCAAGATAAAGTGGTAGAAATCAAGGGAGCAAGATACAGACCCAGAACACATCCCTGAGGAAGAAGCAGCATTGAAACTCTCTGATAAGGAATTCAAAAGAATTATATTTAGGAATCTTCAAAGGATTGAGAGACAGACCAAAGAAAACACAGAAAA
>NW_006922442.1:260624-262036 GCF_000298275.1 Orycteropus afer afer
CATCACAAAAGAAGAAATTTAACAGGTCATCAAAAAATTACCAACTAAAAAAAGTCCTGGCCCAGATGGTTTCACTGGAGAATTCTACCAAACATTCAGAGAAGAACTGATACCAATCCTATTCCAAAACATAGAAAAGGATGGAATCCTCCTAACTCATTTTATAAAGCAAGTATGACCTTGACACCTGTGTTAGACTAGATTCTCTGGAGAAACAAAAACCAGTAAATCTTAGAGAGAGAGAGAGAATTTTATCTTAGGAAAATAGCTCACGTACTTATAGAAGCTGGAAAGTCCAAAGTTTGTGGATCAAACAACAAGCTGGAGGCTTTTCCATGTCAAGGTGGAGATGTTTCCCAACTCTTGCAACTGAAGGGGCTAAGGAGCTCAATATTGGCAGGCAGTACACTGGCTGTTGACTCCAACAAATAACGAATCCAAGATGTCCAGGCTGAATGATAGACTGTTTACTCACGGACAGTTGTAGGCAGCACAATAGAATCCCGATCAACAGAAGAATGTCTCTTTTCCCAGGATGTCCTTGGATATACTGAAAGCAGGCCACACCCCTAGGGAAATTCCCTTTCAACAGATTACTTGCTCAAAACATAATCATCTGATCCCATCATGGAAATAACCACATCACAATGGCTTAAACCACACAGAATTGTGGGCCAGCCTAGTTGACACACAGCTCCAACTATCACGGTCCACCCTTTGTCAACTTGGCAGTTGTATACATCTTCTTAACCATATATAATCTCTAAATAAGGACAATTATAAAGTCATATTTGTGCCTGACATGATACGCTAACACATGTACAACTGAGATGCATTAACCTTATTTACATTTCACAGTTCATAATAGAAGGAAACAAAAAATATTTTATGCACATATACAATGAAGAAATATAACAATCACAGGCCTCATTTCTGCAGCTGGTACGTGGTCGTAGCTGATATTCAGAACTACCTTCTTCCACCACCCATTCTGTATTTCCTTTGCTCTCAGCAAGCACCTCAGCTGGTCGTGATTCTTTGCCTGGTGGAGTGACCCAAACCTTCATTCCTGAAGGGTCTGGGCCGTTAGAAGTCATATCAGAATTGGGTTGCTGTAATTTTCCATTGACTTTAATCACAGGGCATGGTAGTACTAACAGACGTCCTAAAGAATCTCCTGTATACCAGACATATTGTTCTTTACCTCCATTATGTAAAGCCAATCCAATTTCCCCTTGGTAATCAGGATCTATCACACTAGATAGTACCATAATGCCCTTCTTTGTCTTTTGATCCAGAAGCATGAGGAAGCCAAAATGGCCAGGTGGCATTCATAATTTCCAGTTCAATGCAATCAGTATTGTGTCTCCAGGTGGGAGTGTTCCTCCCTTTGGGACTAAGATCTCCAGACC
>NW_006922442.1:262384-264438 GCF_000298275.1 Orycteropus afer afer
ATTTGTGTTTTTAAGAGGCCTTTCCATGATTCTATCAAGCTAGCTGCTTCAGGATGATGGGGGACATGGTAAGACCAGTGAATTCCATGAGCATAAGCTCATTGCCGCACTTCATTTGCTGTGAAATGAGTCCCTTGATCCGAAGCAATGCTGTGTGGGATACCATGACAGTGGATAAAGCATTCTGTAAGTCCAAGGATGGTAGTTTTAGCAGAAGCATTGCATTCAGGGAAGGCAAATCCATGTCCAGAATAAGTACCTATTCAGGAAGAACAAAACGCTGTCCTTTCCATGATGGAAGTGGTCCAATGTAATCAACCTGCCACCAGGTTGCTGGCTGATCACCCCAAGGAATGGTGCCGTATCGCGGACTTAGTGTTGGTCTCTGCTGTTGGCAGATTGGGCACTCAGCAGTAGTCAAATGAGCCTTGGCAAGTGGAAATCCATGTTGCTGAGCCCACGCATAACCTCCATCCTTGCCATGATGACCACTTTGTTCATGAGCCCATTGAGCAATGTAGTGGGGTTCTTCCTCAAAGGGACCTGGCCTCCCCTTCATTCAAGGGGTTGTGGGTCTGTAAACTGACTCAAGTCTTGGAATTGATTGAGAAGTTGTGACTTTGCATCCTGGCAATTCAATCTAGGTTGCAGTTCACGTGACCTAGAATTCTTCTGTCTATATAGATCAAGTAAATATTTAGTATGCTTGCCATGTATTTCACACTAGGAACACCATGAGTAAGTAGCCAATGCCGTAATTCCACACGAGTCTGACTATTCTGATTACTGTTCCAACTCTGCTGTCCATTATGGTAACCATGCCCACCTTGCCTTTGTCAATTAACTGTTGCCACTTGGCCCCTACAACCACAGAGTCCAATCAGCCCCATGGTAGTTAAGTGTCTTAGTTCAATTAGGGCAGTTCCCATTGTCAAATCAGATTTACATAAATTAGCAATCACAATAGTCTTCAAGGATGCTGGAGCTCCCTTTACAAATTTATTCCTCATGGTACTAGTGAAAGGCATGTCTTCTGGACTCTCCATTTCTAGCTCTAGGGGTCTAATCTGATAAATCCATTCTAACAGGCCAATTTCCCTAAGCCCCTGGATACCTTCTTCTACATTATACCATGGCAGATCTGGTACTTCAACTTGACTTAAGGTAAGCCATTGCATAATCGATGCCTCAGTAAGCACATCAAATAAACTATTAGATCCTCTCCTAATCTCTCGAGCTGAAACATTGAATGAAGAATCCATACTTAGTGGTCCTAAACCAATAAACTCAGACTGATCCAATCTTACATTCCTTGCACCATTATTCCACACCCTCAGTAGCCATTCTCATATATATTCTCTAGGTTTCTGTCTGTACATGTTAAGAAAATCAAGTAGGTCTTTTCAGGTATAGCGTAACACCTCCTCAGTCACACTTTCTATTTTACCTTTTGGGGCTCGCTTGGACTTAACTTTAGTTATAGGTCTAGCAGCAACAATGGGTGGTTGAAGCAGTTTCTGAGAGCATTCAGGAATATCTTTCATGGTCTCTGCCTCAGGCAATGACCCAGTAGGACCAGTTTGACTAGTCCCATCAAACTGAGGTGGGGGGGGGATAATTATTTTACTGTAATCCATTCAGATGGGAGAGATTTAACAGAATTTACAGGCTCCATATCCTCATCTTCTTGATTATCTGTCCATATGCCCTCATTCCAGGTTTCAGGATCTCATTTTTTTCCCAATCAATGCCCTCATTTTAAAATCAGACACCATTCTGTGTTGGAAATTTAATTGGTGTTGTAATTCAGCCACCCTTACAATAAGACTCTGGGTTTGGTTTTTAGCAATATCAGCTATATTACTAGATAATAAAAGGCTTTCTTTCAGAGCATAACTGGAAGCACTAAGGTCCTTTATGTGTCGCTTAAGCTGAGACTCAGCAGCTCTGAGCTAATCTTGCTCTTTTACCACTTTGTCTAGTGTAAGTAGGACCAACCAACCAGCTTCCTTATACTCCTTATGCTGACAAAATTGCAGAAAAGTATCAAATAT
>NW_006922442.1:264538-265606 GCF_000298275.1 Orycteropus afer afer
TGCAGAAAAGTATCAAATATTCGATCACCCAGAGTATCACTTCTCACAAGTACTTGATCTGTTGGTGGTGCTATTTCACATATTAATGTTGTCACCTCATGCCACAGATTAGCAGGGCCCTCTTTACTAATAGACTCAGGGTCAATAGTGTCTTTAAGATTAATCAAACTGGAGAACCAATTTAGGAAGTCCATCCTTATGATTTTGTCTCTCTAGAACTACTCTTGGTACCAAATGTGTTAGACTGGGTTCTCTAGAGAAACAAAAACCAGTAAAGCTTATATATATATATAGAGAGAGAGAGAGAGAAATTTATCTTAGGAAAATGGCTCACACACTTATAGAAGCTGGCAAGTCCAAAGATCCTGGATCAAATGTCAAGCTGGAGGCTTTTCCTGGCTCTTGCAACAGCAGGGGCTGAGGAGCTCAAGGCTGGCAGGCAGTACACTGGCTGTTGACTTCAATGAATGACGAATCCAAGATTTCCAGGCTGAATGGTGGACTGTTCACTCACAGAGAGTTGTAGGCAGCACAACAGAATTCCAATCCACAGAAGAATGTCTCTTTTCCCAGGATATCCTTAGATATACTGGAAGCAGGTCACATCCCTAGGGAACCTCCCTTTCACCAGATTACCTGCTCAAAACATAATAATCTGATCCCATCATGGGAATAACATCACAACAGCTTAAACTGCACAGAATTGTGGGCCAGTCAAGTTGACACACAGGTCCAACTATCACAATACCAAAACCAGTCAAAGACATCACTCTAAAGGAAAACTACGGACCAATATCCCTCATGAATGTAGATGCAAAAATCTTCAATAAAATCTTAGCCAATAGACTAAAATAACATATAAAGAAAATCATTCATTATGACCAAGTGCGGTTAATATCAGGTATGCAAGGATGATTCAACATTAGAAAAACAATCAAAATCATCCACCACATAAATAAAACAAAGGGGAAGAACCACATGATCATATCAATTGATGCAGAAAAGGCATTTGATAAAATCCAACACCCATTCCTGATCAAAACTCTCAGCAAAATATGAATAAAAGGG
>NW_006922442.1:266209-266828 GCF_000298275.1 Orycteropus afer afer
CATGATCATATCAATTGATGCAGAAAAGGCATTTGATAAAATCCAACACCCATTCCTGATCAAAACTCTCAGCAAAATATGAATAAAAGGGACATTCCTTAACATAATAAAGGGCAATATGCAAAACCAACAGCCAACATTATTCTCAATGAAGAGCGACTGAAACCATTACTCTTGAGAACAGGAACCAAATAAAGTTATCACCACTTCTATTCAACATTGTACTGAAAGTCCTAGCCAGGGCCATAAAGCAAGAAAGGGAAATCAAAGGCATCCAAATTGGTAAGGAAAAAAGTCAAACTATCCCTACTTGCTGATGATATGATCCTATACCTTGAAAACCCAAGAGACTCAGTCAAAAATCTACTGGAACTAATTGAGAAATTTAGCATTGTGGCAGGATATATGATCAACATCCAAAAATCAGTTGGATTCCTCTACACCAGCAAAAGAGATTGCTGAAAAAGAAATAAGGAAATCAATACCATTCACAATAGTTACCAAAAAATATAAAATACTTGGGAATAAATTTTACCATGGACACTAAAGACCTGTACAAAGAAAACTATAAAAAGCCATTTCAAGAAAGCATAAGAGATCTACATAAATGGAAGAACAT
>NW_006922442.1:269325-270142 GCF_000298275.1 Orycteropus afer afer
GAAACCCAAGGAGGGGTCGCTATGAGTCAGGGTTGACTCGATGGCACAAAACAACAACAATATATGGCATAAGTAGACTATCAAGCATAACTCAAAATACAAAAACAGCAGAAGAGAATACAGATGATTGGGACCTTCTAAAAATTAATTTTTTTATGTGCTTCCAAAAGAGTCAAAAAGATAATCTACAGATTGGGAAAAAAAAAAAAATTGGTAATGACATATCTGACAAGGGACTTATCTCTGGAATTTATAGAAAACTCCAACAGCTCAATAACAAAAGACAAAAAATCCAATTAAAAAATGGGCAGAAGACACGTATAGACACTTCACCAAGGACGATATTCAAGTGGCTAACAAACATATGAAGAAATGCTCACAATCATTAGCTATTAGAGAGTTGTAAATCAAAACAACAATGAGATACCATCTTGCTCCAGCACCAGTAGTAAAATTCAACAAGACAGAAAATAACAAATGCTGGTGAGGATGTGCAGAGATTGGGACTCTCATACACTGCTGGTGGAACTGTAAAATGGTAAAACCATTGTGGAAAGCAGTATGGTGATTCCTTCAAAAGTTGGAAATAGAAATAGCATTTGACCCAGCTAATCCATTACTAGGTATATACCCTAAAGAAGTGAGAGCCATGACAAGAAAAGATATATGCATACACCCATGTTCATCGAAGCACTAGTTACAATAGCCAAAAGATGGAAACCACCTAGGTGTCCATCAACTGAAGAATGGATAACCAAACTATGGTACATACACACAATGGAATACTATGCAATGCTAAAGAATAATGTAGAATCTG
>NW_006922442.1:274798-275992 GCF_000298275.1 Orycteropus afer afer
GGATTCAGAAGAGGATGTGGAACAAGGGATATCATAGCTGTTGTCAGATGGATCTTGGCTCAGGCAGGGAATACCAGAAAGATGTTTACTTGTGTTTTATTGACTATGCAGAGGCATTTGATTGTGTGGATCATGACAAATTATGGATAACACTGACAAGAATGGGAATTCCTGAACACTTGATTGTATTCATGAGGAAACTGTACCTTGACCAGGAGGCTGTCATTCAAACAGAACAAGGGGACACTGCACGATTCAAAATCAGGAAAGAAGTGCATCAGAGTTGTATCCTTTCCCGATACTTATTCAATCTATATGCTGAGGAAATGATTCGAGAAGCTGGACTATATGAAGAAAAATGTGGCAACAGGATTAGAGGAAGAATCATTAACAACTGGAGATACGCTGATGATACAACTTTGCTTGCCGAAAGTGAGGATGATTTGAGGCACCTACTGATGAAGAATGAGGAACACAGTCTGCAGTATGGATTATATCTCAATATAAAGAAGACAAAAATTCTCACAACTGGAACAATAGGCAGCATCACAATAAATAGAGAAAATATTGAGGTTGTCAAAGAATTCACATTACTTGCTTCTACTATCGAAGCCAATGGAAGCAACAGTCAAGACATTAGATGACATGCAGCATTGGGAAGGTCACCACAAAAGAACTGTTTCAAGTGCTGAGGAGCAAGGATGTCTCCCTGAGGATTAAGGTGTGCCTGACACAGGCCATGATATTTCTAATTGCCTTATATGCACATGAGAGCTGGACAATGAATAAGGAAGACCGAAAAGAGTTGATGCTTTTGAGTTGTGGTGCTGGCAGAGAATGCTGAAGGTACCATGGACTGCCAAAAGAACTAACATATCTGTCCTGGAGGAAGTGCAGCTGAGATGCTCTTTGGAAGCGAGGATGGCCGCCTACTTTGATCATGTTGTCAGAGGGGACCATTCCCTGGAGAAGGATGTCATGCTTGGTAAGGTGGAGGGTTGATGAAAGAGGGGAAGGCCATCCATGAGATGGATTGACACAGTGGCTGCGACAATGGGCTCATGTATAGCAAGGATTGTGGAGCTGGTGCGGGATTGGGAGGTGTTTCGTTCTGCTATGCATGAGGTTTCTATAAGTCGGAAGCAAATTGATGGCACCTAACATCAACAATATATATATATATATATATATATA
>NW_006922442.1:276092-286808 GCF_000298275.1 Orycteropus afer afer
GTGAAGAGAAGGGCAATGTACCAAATGCGAGTGATCAATATGGTGGCATTGATGAAGAGAAAGACATAGAGAGGTACATGGGAGGTACAGACTACAAAGATAAACCCGTTTGCACATATAGTACTGCGTCATCAGTGAAGTCAAACATGGATATATGGGTGGATAGATGGGTGGACAGACTGAACTTTTAGGTATGTCTGTGAAGCATGGAGTGTACCCAAGACCATGCATAGGGTTGGCAGACAATGTTCCTTATAGAAGTTTATGTATATGATCTGAATTCATCGGTGGATAGTAGAGTGGACAAGGGGCAAGGCTGTAGTAATTGCTTTGTCACAGCCAGCTTCCCAGAGGGACCAAGTTGTTCAACTTGTGACCATAGTCACAGAGGACATCAAGCTCAATTGGCATAACATGCTACACAAAACATTGTTCTACCTCCTATTTTGACAAGTAGCAACTGGCATCTTAAAAGCTTGCAAGCTGCCATCTAGATGCAATGATGGGTCTCTCCTCATCCAGAGCAAAGAAGTATGAAGAAAACCAAAAAATCATGGAAACAATTAGTCCTAGCGACTGGTACACCATCTGATCTGCAGCCTATACAACTATGAGACCAGAAGAACTAGATGGTGCCCGGCTACTACTGTCAACCACTTGAAAGGGGATCTATGTAGGTGTCCTGGATAGAGAGGGAGAACAATGTGGTACAAAACTCAAAATCATTTGGAGAAAAAAAAGGGGGAGACCAAGTTTGCTGGTCTGATAGAGCCTGGTGGAACCACTGAGACTACGGCCCCTAGCTGCCCTTCAGGTCTGGAATTGAACCCACACCTGTGACTTCCAGCCAAACAAAACACCGGCATATGAGTTCAACATTTACCTGAAGTAGATACACTGCATGGAGAGAACAATCATGAGAGAAAGAAGGGTTACTTATGCACAGGGAGACAGCTCAGGGGGCAAGAGTGCATGGAGGGATGAACACAAGGAAGAGGTAAGTATAGGGAGGAAGTGGGAGGGGAGCTGTTGCATTGTGGGAAATTGTGGTCAATGCCATGAGACAAAGTGTATGTGAACTGCTGTATGGAAATTGCATTTGCTCTGTAAATTTTCACCCAAATCACAATTAAAAAAAAAAAAAAAGAAAGAAAAGAAAGAAAGAAAAAGTTGTGCACACTATCTTGAGGCTATTTTACTCATATCATTGCAAAATGACTCAGATCCCCAAACTTCACGTATTGGGAAAATAAATCTCATCCTATCTTTTATTTATCTATCTTTTATCTATCCAACTTGTATCTGTCTATCTATCTGAATGAGGAACTTTCCAAGCATCAACCGTCCCATGGGTGCTATGTTAATCTGTAACTGAGCTGGACACATGAAACACTTACACAGTGTTGACAAAATGAAAGTCATTGTTATTTACAGAAAGCAAACTGTAAATAATAACAACAGATTCTCAAAGAGGAAACAATTCCCCTTCCCCAAATTATTCATATCTATCTTATGTCACTGGATAGAGTTACCATAGTACTTTAGGTCAGATGCTGTCTTCAAGCTATTGCTGTCTTTGGCTACTACCACACTGCAGGAGATGGAGCGGTGAGATGATGAGGGACTTACCTGGCTTCTAAGGTTTCTGCTTTGTCACTGGGCCTTTCTGGGACTTGCTTTGATGGCAGGAAGATCCCTGCATCTTCAAGTCTCTGGGCCCTTTTAGGTCTCTACTGATGACTACCTCCATGCTACGTGGGCCTATGCTGGCCAAAGATGGGCATAGGGAGCTTACAACTCCTACACAGAGCATGGTCAGGCTTTTGCCTTACACAACAAATGTAACAGCTCCTTTAACTTTACTGAGAAATGCCTGAGGTGCCCAGCTCCTCAAGCAAGCATCTGCCTCTTTATATGGGGTGACAAGTGCACCTAAACCCTCTGCCAGTTTTGTGGTCCCTGCTGCTCATACTATTGCTGCATTTCCTGCCATTTAGGGCTATCATCAGTGTTGTAACTCTCTTCCAAGTGTAGAACTTCTCAGAAGTTCTCGGCATAGGGATCCTGGGTCCCTATGCTCTGCTCCAGACTCTTGGTGGTATTTATGTTTCCCTGAATTTATGTGGGCTTGGCCCTTATATAAACCTAGCAGGATGGCAAAATTGACCAATCTCCTAGCTAGACAACAGGGTGCTCAATCTTTTTGGGTAGGTTTTCAAGACACTGTTTTCATGATTGTGGACCACCCATTCATTCTGGGGAATTACAAGACCAAGGCTACAAAGGTCAATTTAAAGCAATTAATTGAACTGCAAAATCTTTTGCAGATCCCATAGCTTTAATTTATGGGATATATTCAGCTCCTGGATCAAGTATTTTCCATGATAAAATGTAATCTTCATAATTAGATATAAATTCACTGCTCCTGGCCTACAGGAGCTAGAGGCTTTTCTTCACTCAGACAGCTGCTGGCTATTCAGACTGACAAGCCCAAGGTTGACAAGTGAAAAGACAGAGTCCTAATGTTACCCCACCACATAGCAGGCCATTAATTCAAGTCCATTGAAAGTGCCAAGGTCTGCAGAGCATGGCAGGCTGCTGAACAATGACTTGGCTACATGCAGGGTTCAAGTGTGCTGTAAGCTAGAGACCATTCCCAAAGCTGCTTCTTATATACGGGAAGCAGTCCACTTTCCTAAAGCAGCTACTCAGCTGCTTGCGGTAGATCCCGCCATGGAGTTGATTGACAGTCTCATCATAAGGAATAACTACCAACAGCTGCCCAGCCACTAAACCAGGCCCAACCAAGTTGACAAACAACTTTAACAACCACAATTAGACTGGGCATATAGATTTTGAGGTGTGCATATGATATCCACATAGTTTATCATGGTTGATGATAACCTCAATCACTTGGTTAAAATAGTTTTTAAGAGTTTTCTCCTCTGTGAAGTTACTACTTTTACCTTTCTACACTCTATTCCAAAGGTTGGCAACTATGGCCTGCAGACCAAATCAAGCCCACTACCTGCTTTTTTAAATCCAGTTATATACTCATATAGCTACATTCATTCATTTACATATTAGCTATAACTGTTTTCACCCATTTTTACAAAAGAGTTGAGTAGTTGCTACAGCAGTCTCTGATCCTGTAAATTCTCAAATATTTTCTATGTGTACTCTAAATAAAAAGTTTGCCAGGCCCTACGTCTTCATGGCAAGCAAGTCACAAAGTCCAGAAAACATAAAAGAGGAGGGGAAACATCCTAGGGAGGAGAATACTCTGATGGGGGAAGAATCTACATATATTATTATTTTTTTTATTTTTGTAAAATATATGTGTTCCTTTTCCCCCAAGTGTTTATTCAATCACTTATCTCTATCACTGTGGACTCATAGATATTCATTTTCTTCTTTTGGTTAAAATTCAACACTACAGCTATTTAGCTTTTGTTCAGTTTGCTTCAGCTTTGGTCATTGGGTGTTTTTGTTTGTTTGTTTTTAGGTTGACTCAAATGCCCTTTTATATGCATATATATATATATATATATTGAAATGTCCTTTCTTTTTGAAAATTCAGTTGTTCCAAGATTATCTTGTATAATCCTACCCTAACCTTTGAAATAGACATTTTTACAAGGAGCTCTGCTTCCTTTTAGTGGAGAATAGTGTTTAAAAACCAAGGTTTGGGTACTGGGCAAATTCATCCCTCCCAGAATATCATTGCTTTAAGGTCCTGTTAGCATATTAATGAAGGAAATATGCACGCATATTAAACCAGATTTATAGATATATCTATATTAATTCTGTTTTAATCAACTTATATATGTTGTTATTTTGTTAGGTGCCATCAAGTCAGCTCCGAATCATAGCGACACCATGCACAACAAATGAAACTGTGCCCAGTTCTGTGCCGACCTCACAGTCCTTGCTCTACCTGAGCCCAATGTTGCAGCCACTGTGTCAATCTATTTCCTTGAGGGTCTTCCCCTTTTTTTCTGACCCTCCACTTTACCAAGCATGATGTGCTTCTCTAGAGAATGGTCCATTCTGATAACATGACTGAAGTAGGTGAGATGAAGTCTGGCAATTCTCACTCCTAAAGTGCATTCTGACTCCTTTTCTTCCACAACAGATTTATAAGTTCTTATGACCACACCAACCAAACCAAATGCACTGCCATGGAGTTGGATCTGACTCATAGTGACCCCTCCTTGGGTTTCCAAGGTGGTATCACTACGGAAGTAGATTGCCCAACCTTCCTTCAGGGGGGTTCTTCTGGCAGTTCGTGGTAATTTCAGTATTCTTCTCCAACACCAAACTCAGAAGCCTCAACTCTTCTTCAGTCTTCCTTATTCATTGTCTAGCTTTCACATGCAAATGAGGCTATTGAAAATACAATGGCTTGAGATAAGGGTACCTTAGTTTTCAAAGAAACGTCTTTGCTCTTCAACACTTTTAAGGAGTCTTTTGCAGATGTCTGAATTCTTGATGACTGCCTTTATGGGTGTTGATTGTGGATCCAAGTAATGTGAAATCTTTGACAACCTCAATCTGTTCTCCATTTATCATGATGGTGCTTGTTGGTCCCATTGTGAGAATTTTTGCTTTCTTCATGTTGAGGTGTAATCTGTACTGCAGACTGTAGTCTTTAATCCTCATCAGTAAGTGCTTCAAGTCATCTTCATTTTCAGCAAGCAGGGTTATGTCATCTGCATATTGGAGGTTGTTAATGATTCTTCCTCCAATCTTGATGCTGTGTTCCTCTTCTTATAGTACAGTTTTTCGCATTATTTGCTCAGCATACAGGTTGAATAAGTATGGTGAAAGAAAATAATCTCGACTCACACTATTCCTGATTTTAAAACATTCTGTATCCCCTTGTTCTGTTCAAATGACAGCCTCCTACAGGTTCCTTATGGATGCAGTTATGTCTTCTAGAATTATTACTCTTTTGCAATGTTATCTATCAATTGTTATGATGTACAGTGTCAAATGCTTCTACATAGTCAATAAAACACAAACAAAGATTTTTCTTATATTCTTTGCTTTCAGCCTACTTCCATCTGACATGAGCAATGATATCCCTCATTCTACATCCTCTTCTTAATCCAGCTTGCATTTCTGGAAGTTCCCTGTTAAAATACTGCAGCATCCATTTTTGAATGATCTTCAGCAAAATTTTACTTGCATTTGATATTAATGATAGTGTTTGAAAATTTTCTACATCTGTTTGATCACCTTTATTTAGAATGAGTTCAAATACTGATCTCTTCCAGTCAGTTACCAGGTAGCTCTCTTCCAAATTTCTTGGCATAGATGAGTAAGTGTCTCCAGTGCTTCACCCATTTGTTGAAACATCTCAAGGGGTATTCTTTCAATTCTTGGAGACTTTTTTTTTTTTTTTTTTGGCCAATACCTTCAATGTAGCTTTAACTTCTTCCATCAATACCATTGGTTCTTCATCATATGCCACCACCTGAAATAGATGAACATTGACCTATTCTTTTTTGTATAGTGACTCTGTATTTCTTCCATCTTCTTTTGATGTATCATTCAATATACTGCCCACAGTATCTTTCAATATTGCAACTTGAGACTTGAAATTTTTCTTCAGCTGTTTCAACTTGTGAAGTACCAAGAGTACTCTTGCCTTTTGGTTTTCTAACTCTATATCTTTGCACATTTCATTATGATAATTGGCTTTGTCTTCTCAATGAGCTCTTTGAAGTCTTCTGTTCAGCTCTTTTATTATTTCTTTCATTCACTTTAGTTACACTCCATTCAAGAGCAAGTCTCAGAGTCTCTTCTGACATCTATTTTAGTCTTTCTTCCTTTATGGGTTTTTTCATGACCTTTTACTTTTTTCATGAATGATATTTTTGATGTCATCCCATAGTTCTGGTTTTTGCTCACTGCTGCATTGTGCCTAAGGTATTTGACTGCTAACCAGAAGGCCGACAGTTCAAACTCACCAGCCATTCCTTGGAAGGAAGGTTGGACAATCTACTTCTGTAGTGATACCACCTCAGAAACCCAAAGAGGAGTTGCTATGAGTTGAAATCAACTCAATGACAGTGTTTTGTTTTTGATATATATATATATTTTTGGTAATAAATTAATACTTGTATAAACAAATGATTGGAAACAACAAGAGAGAAGACCAACAAAGAAATAGAATATCTCAAGAATACTATAACAAGATTTTACAAACATATATAGACCCCTCTACCCAGCAACAGCACACTACACATTCTACTCCAATGCACATAAATCATTCTTCAGGATACACCATGTGTTAAGTCACAAAGCAAGTCCTGATAAATTAAAAATTATTGAAATTATGTGAGCTGGCACCACTGCTTGCCTAGAAAGCAGGAACAATACCATGGCAAGCTCAGCTGCCTCCTTGGTATGACAGCTCAGGCCCAAGGAAGAGTCGCAAATGCTCATCATCTCCAATAATGACAGGGATGAGCAGAATCTGAAGCTGGAATAGCTCATAAAGAACCCAGACAAATCAGTTCAAATTCCAGAATAAATGAGTGAATGGACACCTCATTGTCCCTCAGAATTTCTCCAAATGGGCTCAAGCACTGGAGCTAGCAACAGAGAATTCCATGTGTATAGGTACTTGCACAATAAAGATGATCAGTGACAGGACTACATGGATGCCATGGCTGAGAAGTTCCATGTGTAATATGTGGGATCTTGAAAGAACACAAATTGATAACCAAAGTATATAAATGGGTTTCTGGAGTAACAGAGGAAGAAGAGGGTCAAGAATAGGTGGAGGATATGGAATATGTGACTAATTGCCTCCCTGAACCTTCTGTGCCATGAGATCAGGTGAACTGGATGTTGCCTGGCTACCATTATTGAACATTTTGATTGACATTCCATGGAAGAATCCTGATCAAAAGAGGGAAAATGCAGAAGAGAATTTAAAATTCTCATGGATTCTGGACTTTCTAGAGCCATGGAGGGTAGATAAACCCCTGAAACTATTGCCCTGACATAATTTTTAAACCTTCATCTAAAAATATCCTGTGAAGTCATTTAAAACCCAAAAGTAGTTTAGCTTAACTAGTGAAAAACAGTCTGTCTTGTGTGTTATGCTCTTTTATGACCTGTTTATATGGGATCAAATTGACAACTGCAACTCACTGAACTTTTGGGATCAGTGAGATTATGTTAATGAGGGAGGAAAAACTCAGAAAAGGAGGGTGAAAATGGTTACAAAAATCAAAAAAGGTAATCAGTGTCACTAAATTATGCATGTAGAAACAATTGAATTGGTGTATGTTTGCTGTGTATATTCTTAAAAACAACAAAATGAATAAAATTCAGAAAAAGAATGAAATCATATGTAGTATTTTCTCTGACTGGAAAATATACAAAGATACATATGGAAATTGAAAAGATACACTATTAAACTACTAATGGATCAGAGGAGAAATCACAAATTTCTTAGAGTCAAATAAAAATGGAAGCACAACTACTAAAAGTTATGGTAGACAATAAAATCACTACTGAGAGGGAAATTTATAGCAATAAATGCCTACAGGTAAAACAGAAAAGTTTCATATCACTAGCCTAACCCTACAACCTCAAGAAGTAGAAAAGGGCAAACTAAATCTAATCATAGTAGAAGCAAGGAAGTAACAGAGATCAGACCAGAAATAAATAAATGGAAAATAAGGAAAACAAAACAAAACAAAAAAACCTAAATAGAGAAGCAATAAATCAAAAGTTGGTTCTTTGAAAAGATAGATAACTCATTACCACTGAGTTGATTTCAACTCATGGCAACCATATAAAAAAAAACATAAAACTGCCTCATAGGATTTCCAAGACTGTAATCTTTACAAAGGGAACTCTGGTAGCATAGTGGCTAAGCCTAAGGCACTTGACTACTAACCAGAAGGCTAGCAGTTCAAATCCACCAGCCACTTCTCAGAAGGAAGGTTGGGCAATCTACTTCTGTAGTGATACTGCCTCAGAAACCCAAGGAGGGGTCGCTATGAGTTGGGTTTGACTTGACGGCACATAACAACAACATCAACAACAATCTTTACAGAAACAGACTGCTATATCTTTCTCCTGTAAGCAAAGTGAGTTCAAATCATTTTCCCATTCAGTTAGCAACTGAGTGCTTAGCCACTGCACCAGAAGTGCTCCTTGAAAAGATTGATAAAATTGACAGAACCTTAGTTGAACTGACAAAAAAAAAAAAAAAAAGAAGAGAAAAGATGCAAACAAACAAAATAAGAAATGAAAGAGGAGACATTGCAACTGACCCGATAGAGCTAAAGAGAATTATGAGAATATTATGAACAACTCTTCAACAGCAACAAACTCACAAATTGGATAACGTAGATGAAAGAAACAAATTCTTACAAGCACACACACCTACCCAAACTGACTCATGAGGAAATAAAGTCTCAACAGAATATAACATCTGAAGAGATTGAAACAGTGATCAAAACCATCCTAACAGCAATAAAAAAGTCCTAGACAAAATAGCATCACTGCAGAATTCCACAAAATGTTTAGAGAAAAGTTGATATCATTCCTGTTTAAACTCCTCCAAAAGTTAAAGAAGGAACATTATTCCTTAAATAATTATATGAAGCAAACATAACCCTTATACCAAAACCAGACAAAGACACCACAAGAAAAAAAAAAAAAAAAACTACAGACAAATATCCCTTATGAATATACATGCAAAAATCCTCAGCAAAATACTAGTAAAGAATCCAACAGCCCATAGATAGAGCTATAAACCATGACCAAGTGGGATTTATTCAAGGAATGAAGGGATTAGAAAATCAATGTAGTACACTGCATCAAAAGAACAAAGGATGATCCACATGATCATCTCTATGGATACAAAAAATGCATTTGATAAAATCCAACAAATTTTATATTTCTTGATGAAAACCCTAAAGAAGATTGGAATTTTAGAGAATTTTCTCAAATATGATTTGGTCATATATTAAAAATCAACAGCCAATGTTATTACTCAATGGAGAAAGATTGAGAGCTTTCCTTCTGAAATTGGAAACAAGACAAAATGCCTGCCCTCAACACTTCTATTCAATATTGCATTAGAAGTCTTAGCCTAACAAGTAAGAAAAAATATATATATTTTATCTAAATTGGAAAAAGAATTAAATTATCTCTATTTGCAGCATATTTGAGTACACACACACTCACACACACACTCTATGGGATTACACATACATATTACATTTGAGTACACACACATTCACACACACACTCTATGGGATTACACATACATATTACATATATCATATATATATATATGATCTACTATTATGCCGGGAATGACAGTTTGAAGAGGAATGGCATGGAATTCATCATCACAAAGGATGTTTCAAGATCTGTTCTGAAGTACAATGTTGTCAGTGATAGGATAATATCAAGGAAGACCCGTTAATATGACTATTACTCAAATTTATGCACTAATCACCAAAGCCAAAGATGAGGAAATTGAAGATTTTTATAAACTTCTGCAGTCTGAAAATGACCAAACTTGCAATCAGGATGTGTTAATTATCACTGGTGACTGGAATGCCAAAGTTGAAAAGAAAGAAGAATCACTGGTGGTTGGAAAATTTGGCCATGGGGACAGAAATAATGCTGGAACTCGCATGGCAGAATTTTGGAAAACCAACGTCTTGTTCATTGCAAACACCTTTTTCAACAACACAAACAGTGGCTATACGCATAGACTTCACCAGATGGAACACACAAGAATCAGATTGACTACATCTGTGGCAAGAGGTGATGGAGAAGCTCACTATCTTCAGCCAAAACCAGGCCAGGAGCTGATTGTGGAACAGACCACCAACTGCTCACATGCAAGTTCCACTTGAAGTTAAAGACAATTAAAACAAGTCCACGAGAGCCAAAAGATAATCTAGAATATATCCCTCCTGAATTTGGAGACCATCTAAAGAATAGATATGATGCATTGAACACCAATGACCAGAAGCCAGGAGAATTGTGGGATGACATCAAGGGCATTATCCATGAAGAAAGCAAGAGATCACTAAAAAGACAATAAAAGAAGAGAAGACCAAAATGCATGACAGAAGAAATTCTGAAACTTGCCCTTGAGCAGAGATTAGATAAAGCAAATGGAAGAAATGACAAGATAAGGAATTGAACCAAAGATTTCAAAGAGCATCTTGAGAAGACAAAGCCAATTACTATAAATGAAATGTGCAAAGATCTAGAGTTAGACAACCAAAAGGGAAGAACATGCTTGGCATTTCTCAAGCCGAAAGAATTGAGGAAAATATTTACGCCTCATGTTGCAATATTGAAAGATTCTAAGGACAAAACATTTAACGATGCAGGGAACATCAAAAGAAGATGGAAGGAATACACAGAGTCACCGTACCAAAAAGAACTGGTCGATCTTCATCCATTTCAGGAGGTGTCATATGATCTAGAACCAATGGTACAGAAGAAGGAATTTGAAGCTTCAATGAAGGAACTGGAGAAGAATAAGGCTCCAGGAATTGACAGAATACTCATTGAGATATTTCAACAAATGGATGCCCCATTGGAGGCACACACTCCGTTATGCCAAGAAATTTGGAAGACAGCTACCTGGCCAACTGACTGGAAGAGATCCATATTTGTACCCATTCCAAAGAAAGGTGATCCCACAGAATGTGGAAA
>NW_006922442.1:288270-302588 GCF_000298275.1 Orycteropus afer afer
TATATATATACACACAATATATATATAATCCTAAAGAATCTGCAAGAAAATGTCTAGAACTAATACAGAAATTTGGCAAAATTGCAGAGTACAAAGTCAGTTGAGTTTCCATACACCAGCAATGAGACATCTGAAAGGGAAATTAGGGAAATGATTCTGTTTATAATGCCATTTAAGAGAATAAAATAGCTAGAATTAAATTTATCTAAGGATGTAAAGGAGTTATTCAATGAAAAGTATAAAACAGTGATGAATCAGATTAAAGAAGACTTAAATAAATAGAAAGATTCTATATTCATGGATTGGAAGATTTAATATCATTAAGATGTCAATACTACCCAAAGTTCCCTACAGATTCAATGAAATCATTAAAATTCTAAAACTTTCTTTACAGCAATGAAAAAAAAAACCCCTCAACTTTATATGGTGTGGCAAGAGACCTACATAGCTAAAATAATGTTGAAAGATAACAACAGAGTAGGAGGTCTTCCACTGTTTGATTTGAAAACAGCTACAGTTTTAAAAAAAGGAAAAAGAAAAAGTCTGGTACTAGTATAGCAACAAACACATACAAAATATAATAGAATTGAGAATTCAAAAATAATTCCATCCATCTGCAGTCAATTGATTTTTGACAAGGGTGCTAAGTCCATTCCATGAGGAAAGAACAGTCCCTTCAGTAAATGGTTTTGACAAATTGGATTTCCACATGTGATAAAATGAAACAAGATATACGTCTCACACCATACACAGAAACAAATTCAAAATGGATTAAGGACCTAAATGTTAAAACTAAAAAAACAAAATTCTTAGAAGATAATGTAGGGATAGTTCTGTCAGGCCTGGATTTTTGCATAAAAAAAAAAATGGATTATCTACTGTAATAGCAAATGCAAAAACAGCAAAGGACAAAACAAACAAATGAGAATCCATAAAAATTAAAACTTTTTTCATCAAAACAATTTGTCAAATAGTGAATGAAAAGGTAATTTACTGACTGGAAGAATATTTTGGAAACCGTATAGCCACAAAGAATCTAATAACCTATGTGTAAACACACACACACACACACATAAATTCAACAACATAACAAGAAAACAATAAGCCATGATAATATGTATAAAGGACTTGAATAGACATTTTATCAAAGAGGAAATTCAAATGACCACAAAACAAATGAAAATAGGTTAAACACTGCTAGCTAGCAGAGATGTAAATTAAAATCACAATTAGATGCCCTTTTCTACTTGTATATAGCTAAGATGAAAAAAAAAAAAAAAGAAAAGAAACAGAAATTTATAATGATTATGATGTGGGGAAACTGGAACCATTGCTGATGGGAGTGCAAAATGGTACAACTTTTGTCGGAGACAGTGCAAATGTTCTTCAAAAATTAAAAAAAAAATAGAACTACCATATGATCTAGCAAATAAATTCCTAGGTATATACCCAAAAGACTTTAAAGCAGAAAATCAGACACTTGTACATCTGTGTCCATTGTAGTGCTAACCACAACAGCTAAATGGCAGGAACAATCTTAATGTCCATCAATGGTTGTGTGAATAAACAAAACATGGTACCTAACATAAAATGGGCTACTACTCAGCCAGCAAGAGAAATGAAGTATGAAGTATTGATATATACTACAATATGGATGAAGCTTACAGACACTATAAAGAGTGAAATAAGTCAATCTAAAATAAATACACACACACACACACACACACATATATATATACACACATATATTTGCATGGCCTCATTTACACAAAAAGACAAGAGTAAGCAAATGTAGAGATCAAAGTTTATTTGTCATTACCAGGGGTAGAAAGGAGGTGGAAAGTCAGAGCTATTGCTTATGGAATACTGAGTTTCAGTTTATGCTGAGTGGAAAATTGTACTGATTAATGTTAGGGCTGGATAGCTGATTAATATTGTTGCTTTCCATAAGTTGTAAACCCATAAAAAGTTGAATTGGCAAAAGTTGTGTAATAGATATATTTGTAAGTAAACAAAAGTAGTAGCTGCTGAAACTACTTATGTACAAATAAACACTGAATGGTATTTGGTACCTTGGTTCAAAGCTTTAGTGCCACATTTTCATGGGACATCCCAGTTAACTGACCTAATAATGTGTGTAGTATTTCTGCTCTACCTTCTAGTTTGTTTTGGAGTGCTTGAGGTCTTAAAAGCCTGCAAACATCCAAACAAGGTAGAGCAATTGATCTCTTTTTGCCTAAAGCAACAGAGGAAGGAGGAGAGTTAGAAATAGGAGAAGGAAATGGAATATGAAGCTAATTGCCTCCATGAATAACTGTCTCCTCTGCCAAGAGACCAGAAGAACAAGATTGTGCTCAGCTGTCATTACTGAACATTTCCATAAAAGAATCCTGATCAAAAGGGGGAAAATGTAGAATAGAATTTAAAATTCTCATGGAATTCATACTTTCAGGATCCTTGGAGCCTGGATGAACTCCTGAAACTATTGCCCTGGGGTAAGCTATAAACCTTAAACCAAAAATATTCCTTGTACTCTTCCTAAACCAAAAATTGTTTAGTGCTTTTAAGGTCTATTTTTTATAGGAGTAAAGTGACAACAGAAACTTTGATCTGTTAGGAGGCAGTGAGTTTATTTTTATATTTCTAATTTGCACTTTTTAATTGACTTACATAACTTAAGGCATGATATTGTTGGTGTTGTTATGTGCAGTATAATTAAGGTAACAAATAAAGATTAGCTGTTAAGAATTTGTACAAATTCAATTTTTTTTGTAAGAAAATCATGAATAAGTTAAAAATTAAAATAATTAATGCTAAAAGAGTCAGTTCCATTTAAACATCCTATTTCACATAGCATAGTGCCTAAGGCACTTGACTGGTAACCAGAAGGCTGGTGGTTCAAACCCACCAGCCACTCCTTGGAAGGAAGGTTGGGCAATCTACTTCCGTAGTGATACCACCTCAGAAACCCAAGGAGCGGTAGTTATGAGTCAGGTCCTATTTGACTGAAAGTAACAAGAAAAACAATTTCACATAAAATATATAATGGGTGATCATGCTGCCTGATAAAATCCCTAAATTTCAGTAGTTAACAAATTCAAACTTTATTTCTTATGAGAGATAACAAGATCATTGCTACCAGACAGAAGGCAGTTTTCTTCAAGAGGTGATTTAGACCTTGTTGTCTTAGTTTTGTGGCTTTGTTATTATTGTGAGGATGGAAATGTCATACACAGTTTTTAAAATCTTTACCCAGGGAGTGATACAGACTACTTGCACTTTAATTACACTGCTAGAACTAATCAAATGGCCACATCTTGGTCATTTGAATGGCTGAGTAGCAAGTATCTATTTCTCAGTGTTGTTGATGTTAGGTGCCATCAAGTTGGCTCCTACTCATGGTGACCCTATGTACAATAGGGTGTAACGCTGATTGTTCATGGGCCATCCTCACAATCCTTGCTACCCCCTGAGCCCATCATTGCAGCAACTCTGCCAGTACACCTTGTTCAGGATCTTTCTCTTTTTTGCTCACTCTCCACTTTACCAAACATGATATCCTTCTCCAGGAAATTGTCCTTCTGACAACATGACTAAACTAAGTGAGATGAAGTCTGGCTATTCTCCCTTCCAATGAACATTCAGCTGTACCTCTTCAAAGACAGATTCATTTGCTCTTCTGGCAGTCCACGGTACTTTCAGTATTCTTCACCAACACCACAACTCAAAAGCATCAACTCTTTTTTGGTCTTCCTTATTCATTGTCCAGCTTTCACATCCATGTGAGACTATTGAGAACACCATGGCTTAGGTTAGGTGTGCTTTATTCTTCAAAGTGACACCTTTGTTCTTCAATAGTTTAAAAAAGGTCTTTTGCCGCACATTTTTCAAGTGCAATATGACATCTGATTTCCTGACTGCTGCTTCTATGGATGTTGACTATGGATCCAAATGAAATGAAATTCCCTGACAACCTCAATCTTTTCTCCATTTATCATGATGATGCTTATTGTTCCAGTTGTGAGGATTATCATTTTCTTTAAATTGAGTTGTAATCCATACTACAAACTGTAATCTTTAAACTTCATTAGTAAGTACTTTAAGTTATCTTTACTTTCAGCAAGCAAGGCTGTGTCATCTGCATATCTCAGGTTGTTAATGATTCTTCCTCCAATCCAGAGGCTATGTTCTTCTTCACATAATCTAGCTTCTTGGATTATTTGTTAAACATACAGATTGAATTGGTATTTTAAGAGGATACAATCTGAAACATACAATTCCTCATTTTAAACCATGCAATATCCCCTTGCTCTGTTTGAACAACAATCTCCTAATTTATGTACAAGTTCCTCAAGAGCAAATTCTGTGTTCTGGAATGCCCATTCTTCTTAATGCTATCCATAATTTGTTATGATCTGTACAGTCAAATCCTTTTGTATAGTCGAAAACACACAAGTAAACATCTTTCTGGTATTCTTTGCTTTCAGCAAAGATTCATCTGACTTCAGCAGTGATATCCCTTGTTTCACTTCCTCTTCTGAATCCAGCTTGCAATTCTGAAAGCTCCCTGTCAATATACTGCTGTAACCATTTTTGGATTATCTTCAGGACAATTTTACTTACATGTGATATTAATGATATTGTTTGATAATATCCATATTCTGTTGGTTCACCTTTCTTTGGAATGGACACAGATATGGATCTCTTCCAGTCAGTTGGCCAGGTAGCTGTCTTCCAAATTACTTGGCAGAGACTAGTAACCACTGCATCCATTCTTTGAAACATCTCAATGGGCATTCTATCACTTCCTGGAGGCTTGTTTCCCCAAACGCCTTCAGTACATCTTTAAACTCCTCCTTCAATACCATTGAATCTTGGCATATGCTACCTCATGACACAGTTGGATATCAACCAATTCTTTTTGGTACAGTGACTCTGTATATTCCTTTCTTCTTCTTTTGATGTTTCCTGCATCATTCAATATTTTCCCCATAGAATCTTTCAATATTGCAACTCGAGGCTTGAATTTTTTCTTCAGTTCTTTCACCTTGAGAAATTCTGAGCATATTCTTCTCTTTTTTTTAACTCCCAGGTCTTTGCATATTTTATTATAATAATTGACTTTGTATTCTCCATCTGCTCTTTGAATTCTTCTGTTCAGTTCTTTTATATTGTCATTTACTCCATTTCCTTTAACCATGATCAGTTCACGAAGCAAGTTTTAGAGTCTCTTCTGACATCTATTTTGGTCTTTTCTTCCTTTTTTTTCTTTTTAATGACCTTTTGCTTTCTTCATGTATCATATTCTCAGTACCATACCATTACTGTTCTGGTTTTTGGTCATTGGTGTTCAATGTTGTAAATCTATTGTTCAGATGGTCTCCAGATGCAGGAGAGAGATAATCAAGGCCATAGTTTGGCTCTCTTTAAGTGTTTTAATTTTCTTCAGCTTCAACTTGAACTTGCATGTGAGCAATTGATGGTCTGTTTCAGAGTCAACTCTTGGCCTTATTTTGGCTAAAGATTTTGAGTTTTTCCATTGCCTCTTTCCACATATATAGTTGATGTGATTCCTGTGTATCCCATCTGGATAGGTCCACATGCATAGTTGACATTTATGTTGTGGGAAAAATGTATTTGCCATGCAAAAGTCACTGCCCTTGCAAAAATCTATAATGTGATCTCTGGTGTTATTTCTGTCACCAAGGCCATATTTTCCAGCTACTAATGATTCTTTGTGGGAGCTCTGGTAGCATAGTGGCTAAGGCACTTGACTGCTAACCAGAAGGCTGGTGGTTCAAATCCACCAGCCACTCCTCGGAAGGAAGATGGGGCAATCTACTTCCGTAGTGATACTGCCTCGGAAACCCAAGGAGGGGTCGCTATGAGTTGGGTCCCACTTGATGGCGCATAACAACAACAACAACGATTCTTTGTTTCCAACTTTCAAGCATTCCAATCACCAGTTATAATCAATATATCTTGATTGCATGTTTGGTCAACATCAAACTGCATTTTGTTGTTGTTTGTTGTTATGTGCTGTTGAGTCCCACCCAACTGATAGTGACCTCTCCTTGGATTTCCGAGGCAATATCACTATGGAAGTAGATTGCCCCATCTTCCTTCTGAGGAGTGGCTGCTGGGTTTGAACACCAGTCTTCTGATTAGCAGTCAAGTGCCTTAGGCACTATGCTACCAGAGTACTACTCAAACTGTATAAGCTGGTAAAAATCTTCCATTTCTTCATTTTTGGGTTTAGTGGTTGGTGACTAAATTTGAGTAATAGTAGTATTATCAACTACTATTGGAAGTGCACCCGAAATGCTTGTTGGAAGCGAGAATGGTCATACTTCATCTCACCTATTTTGGTCATGTTGTCAGAAGGGACCATTCCTTAGAGAAGGATGTCATGCTTGGTAGGGTGGAGGGCCAACAAAAGGGGGAGGCCTTCAATGAGATGGATTGACACAGTGGCTGTGATGATGGGCTCAAGTATAGCAGGGATCATGAAGTTGCCGTGGGATTGGGCAGTGTTTCGTTCTGCTGTGCATGGGGTCGCTATGAGTCGGAAATGACTTGACAGCACCTAACAACAACAACAGTATTATCAACTGGTTTTCTTTGTAGACGTATGGATATTATCCTATCACTGATAGCATTGTACTTCAGGGTAGATCTTTAAACATTCTTTTGGAGTTTGAATGCTATGCCATTCCTCTTCAATTTGTCATTCCCAGCATAGTAGTACATATGAATGTCTGATTCAAAATGGCCAAAACCGGTCCATTTCAGTTTACTAATGCCTAGGATATCAATCTTTATGTGTTCTATTTCATTATTGATAACTTCTAATTTTCCTAGATTCATATTTCTTGCATTCCATATTCCAATTATTAATGGATGTTTCCAGGTATTACTTCCCATTTTGATTCATGCCCTATCAGTAAATGGAGGTCCTGAAAGCTTTACTCTCCTCCCACCTTTTAAGTTGAGTCAACTTTGAGGAGGCAACTCTTCTCCAGTCATGTTTTGAGTGCCTTCCAACATGAGGGGCTAATCTTATAGTATTATATCATATAATTTTTCAGGGCTGTTCATAAAGCTTTCCAGTAATATATCACTGCTATTCATAAGATTTTCACTGGTGGTGTAGTGCCTAAGCAATTTGACTGCAAACCAGAAAGCTGGAAGTTCCAATCCATCAGACACTCCTCTGAAGGAAGATTGGGCAATCTACTCCTGTAGAGATACCACTTCAGAAACCCGAGGGGTTGCTATGAGTTGAATCAACTCAATGGCAGTGAGTTTTGTTTGTTTGTTTGTTTTGGTATTTGTTTCAAAAGTGGATGGTTCCATCCTTCTTCCCAGAATGTCCTAGTTGGCAAGCTCCACTGAAAGCTGTCCACCATGAGTGATACTGCAGATATTTAAAATAGCAGTCATAGTCTCCAGCCTCATAGCAACACACAAGCCAGAACAGTATGACAAACTGATCGATGAGTGATGGCACTTCCCAGTAGCATTTCAATATTATTGAAAAGATAGCAGAAATTTAGGTGCACAGTTGGTCATTTCAGTAGCAGAATAAGGTTTAATATTTGGTTATGAGATCAGTGCTATAACCCCTTCCTGTATGTAAGTTGCTCCATAAACTTGTTTATATGTTTAGCAAATCAAACTCAGTTTCATAATTTATGAAAAAGAAAATATTCAGCTAAACAATATCCAAGTCTGTATAATTATGAATTTAAACTGTTGATTAACTAGTTATCTCCTGAGTCATAAGTAAATAATTTGCAGCAAAAGTTTATTTGAGTATGTGGATATTTTTAACAACCATATGTTACCTTTAACACTTTAATGAAGGTAAAAACAAAACAAAATTTTAAAACCTATATTCACATGCCATCATTTTGCTGATATTCTAAAACATAAATCCCTCTGATCCTGAAAGGTGGCTTCATGAAAAATATTTTAGAACATATTATCTTCACAATAGAAAAATAGTGCATAGTGCATAATTTATTTGAAATATTTTAGAAATATATTTTCAAGCATTAGCAAACCAGTGAGCAGCTTCTCTCTCTGCAGAAGTTTTTACAGTTGGAATATTAACTACTTGCAAAGTCTAAGACGTTTTACAAGGAATATCAATGACAATGCCTGTTCTGACTATAAAAAACAGCAGCAAAGACAATCTTATTTGGTGAGCTATTTAAGATTTGAAGTGGTTTTAAGGTATAATTGAATTCTAAAACTTTCATTTATGTAGTAGCTAGAGGGTTAACAATTTCATTAGGTGAGTATATATACTTTAATGTTCATAAAACATTACATTTTTATTATTTTTATAACCATGTTGTGAGAAATTAAAGAGTTTCAGTAATTAATTATCTAGTTCAGTTCAAATTAGTTTCTAGAAAAAATATTGTTTTTATTGCACTTAATAAAATTGAATCCATTAGATAATACAATAGGATCTTAACATAATATATACAAAATTCAACCCTCCCTCAGGTTCCAAAACCAATTTACATGTAGATGACAAAATTTTATTTCTCCTTTAGCATAATTTAGTTTGCATTTTTAGAAATCACAAAATGAGCACTTTTCCCTCTTGATAAACAGCAAAAGTACAAATTGTACCAAGCACAATTTTAAAAACATTAGTGTAGGGATTATAATTGATTTAATGTATAAAGGTGAAAACAATACAATGATTATTTTCAAATTCATTTCTATTAAGAATTCATGATAGACTAGTTTTCTTCTCCACTATAATATTTGTATATATGTGTGTGTCTACATATATGTATGTATCTTATATTATTGTTATTATTTAGAAAAAATATGTTAAAAATATTTTGTATAACACTTTTGTGAGGAATTTATTATTAATTTATTAATTTCTGATATTATTTCTTTCAATAATAATTACCAAAATTATTTACAGGAAATAGGAACACCAAACAAATTTTTCCCCAAGATAATGTGCTATATAATTAGAGTATTTCTTTTGTTTGAATGAGTAATAAATGTCTTCAAAACAATCCTAAATTAATAGAAAATAAAAATATTCAATCTTACAATTATTTAAGTAAAAGAGAAATGGAATGCATAATGTCTTTTAAACCTTTTGTTTTAAAAATGTATTGAGTATAATTTACAAAATATCCTTGAAGTATAGAACTGTTTGATAGAACACACTGAGAGAGAAGCCATAGCTTATGGATTTTATATTTTGTATCTATATGCTACTTTAGTAATCATCTGAGAAGATAAATAACTATGAAACATACTAAGATTTATATCTGATTAAGTATTTTATATATATATATATATATATATATATATATATATATATATATATATATAATGTTTACCATAAAACCTTTATTAACAGGAAAATTGCATGTAGTAATTATCTTCCATGTCATCTATCTTGTCATCTACCTTGTCATCTATCTTCCATGTGATGGCCTTGCTCAAGATTCTTGTCTCAAAAGTTTTAATAATTTCCTATAATTTCATTGGACATTATTAATGTATACAATCTCATATTCAGATATTTAACTTATGTAATAAATAGCAGTTTATTCTGTAGTACCTTTTGAACTAAAGATGAGTAAATTCCATAATATTGAAAAGAAGGCTTAGGCATATCTTTTGAATCTAAGAGAAATTGGATAGTGTAGGAATTCTGTACATATGAAAATAAATCCCATTGCTATAATTTTCATGAAAGGAGCTCTGGGTGCCACAGTGGTTAAAGCATTTGGCTGCTAACCAAAATGTTGGTAGTCCAAGCCCACCAGATGCTCAGCAGAAGAAAGATGAGGCAGTATGCTTCCATAAACATTTGCAGCTTTCGAAACACTGTGGAGCAGATGCACTCTGTTCTGAAGTATTACTGAGTCAGAACTGATTCTTTGGCCATGGATTTGGTTTAGTTTGGTATCATTTTCATATGCCTACATATGAGATTGATATTAAAGCATTATTTTTCTTAAAAATGTTGAGTGATTAAATCAATTATTAAACATACATTCACTTTTTTTGTCTTCTGTTTACTTCTGACCCCATCTGCCCATGTACCATCTCTGTCTTGACTCTAACCATATGGAGCTAGGTCAGATCACACAAGTTAAACAGACAGGGTCCTTTGGACTGCAAGTTTGGCCCAAGATTCCAGATGCCAGCTTTTAACATCAGAATACAGAATCAAAATTTACAGACCTTAACTTATCCATATTATACATACATGATTCCAGAAAATTTAGTAGGGTGAATGAAGTAAATTATATGGCTCCTTTGGATGTGAAAGATGATTCACTATTCAATCCTCTATGACTCTATTGATTGCTTCAGACAAGGCTAACCTGACTTCCCACTCACACCAATGTTACTGCTGGAGCTCTGTATGCTTTTATACATTAGGCAGAGAACTAGTAGCTGATTCTCCACCACTCTTCTGTCAGTTTGTATTATTGCCACCTGCACGTTGCTATGATGCTGGAAGTTAGGCCACCAGTATTTCAAGTGTTGGTAGTGTTACCCACGGTGAAAACATTTCCACACAACTTTTAGACAATGATAGACTAAGAAGAAAGTCCTGTTGATACATTTCCAAAAATTAACCAATGAGAAATGTATGGGTCATAGTAGAAAAAGTCCAACTATCTTGCTTTGGACACATCATAAAAAGGAATCAATTGCTAGAGGAGGACATCATGTTTGGTGAAGCAGAAAGACAATGAGGTATGGGAAACCCTTAATGAGATGGATTGACAGTAACCTCAATGATTGACCAGAACATGCTGGCAATTGTTAAGATGACACATGGCTAGGCAACCTGCTTTTGTGATATATAACATCACCGTGAGCTTTTGTTGACTCAGCAGCAGCTAACAAAAATAGCAGCCAGCACTTCAATATTTAAGGCCTAAGTCTATAATACTCTAACATTTTACCTGTTTTTAAATTTTAACAAATTCATTTTACTTAACTTTTTGTGTCTCTGCTTTCTCATGAGATAAAAGAAGTTTCAGCAACTTATTGGTAAACATCATAGTGAAATACGTATTCTTAGAGACTCATGTTTTAATGGATATAGTATTTTTTATGGTGCTCTGCTTCATAATTTAATGCGCAAATGATTACTACACCTGCATATGTCTAAAGTACAGCACGTGAATACCACCACCCAGATTATCAGGATGCATTCTTTTGCCTTATATTCTCAGAGGGTCATCCTTCTGTGCAATGGCTTGTGCTACTCTGGACTTATTAGAAACAAAGCAGTTTCTTACCTTTTGAAGATGGTGAGTAGCCCAACTGACACCAGAAGTTTGCTGTCGAAAATTAGTTAATCTTCTTAGACCTGTCACATATGGCATCCAAGAAGTCTAAATAATCCACTGCTCTTCACATCTGCAACTACACAGAGAAGCATATCATTATGACCTTAAATAGATACCTGAAGTTATGTGAATAGAACAGATATGATCCTTTATGCCCAATTTTTCCCACTCACAGAAGTCATGTTAAGCTGTGGTATCAAGATTTCCTTCTCTGACTCAGGTGTAGAAGACCAGACATCCTAGGACCTACTTTTTTTTTTTTTTTTTCTTTTTTTTGTAATTTGGTTGAAAGTTTACAGAGCAAATTCACTTTCCATACAGCAGCTCGTATACACTTTGTCTTATGACATTGACTGCAGTTTCTCACAATGCAAGAATGCAACAGCTTTCCTCCCACTTCCTCCCCATAGTTACCTCTTCCCTGTGTCCTTCCCTCCCATACACTCCTGCCCATCAAGCTGTGCCCCTATACATATACACCCCTTCTATTCTCCCATGATTGATCTCTCCAAGGATTGTATCTACCTAATGTAAATGTTCAGCTCATATTCCTGGTTTTTTGTTTTTTTTTTTTTGGCTGCCAGCAATGGGAGTGAATTTGATTCCAGACCTGAAGGGCAGCTAGGGGTTATAGTCTCAGTGGTTTCATCAGGCTATATCACACCAGCAAATTTGGTCTCTCTTTCTTTTCCTCTCTTTTTTTTTTTTTTTTTTTTTTTTTAATGATTTCGAGTTCTGTTCCACATTGTTCTCTCACTGTATCGAGGATCTGTTACATAGATCTGCCTCCAAGTGGTTAACAGTGATAGCTGGGCATTATCTAGTTCTTCTGGTTTCATAGTTATATAGGCTGAAGATCGCAGGGTGTACCATTCTCTTGGACTAATTGTTTCCATGCATCTTTGATTTCCTTCATTCTTTTTTTCTCTGGATGAGGAGAGACCCATCTTGCATCTAGGTGGCCGTTTGGAAGCTTAAGATCCCATTTGCTACTTGACAAAGTAGGATGTGGAACAATGTTTTTGTGTAGTATGTTATGCCAATTGCATTAGATGACCCAGTGCATATGGTCCTGAGCCCACAGGTCCAACTATTCGCTCTCTCTGGGTAGCTAGCTGTGTCCAAGAAGTGACTACAACCTTGTCCCTTGTCAGCTCTACTATATACCCAGGAATTCTTACAGAACATACAAATACACTTGTAGATATATTGTCTGCCAACCCTATACATGGTCATGGGCACAATCCCCACTGCATAGACGTACCTAGTAGTTCAGCCTGTCTACCTACCTATCCACTCGTAGATCAACATTTACCTTCCCTGACAACACAGTACTGTATGTGCAAAAGGGTTTATCTTTGTCATCTGTACTTACCATGCACCTCTTCTGTCTTCTTCTTCCTCAATGCCACTGTGTTGAACACTCACATTTGGTCCATTGCCCTTCTCTTCACCCAAATCAATACTTGTCTCTACCTATCTAACAGTGTTCCTTCCTCTCTCTTCCCATCCCTGGTAAGCAACAAAGAAAAATTTCTTCCATGTAGAAACCTTTCCTTGACTTTTTACAGTAACAGACTAACACAATATTTGTTCTTCTGTAATTGATTTATTTTACTCAGCATAACGTCCTGTGCGTTCATCTATGTTATGTGGTGTTTTACAGATTCTACATCATTCTTTAGGGTTCCATAGTATTCCATTGTATGCATGCACCATGCTTTGATTATCCATTCTTCTGCTGATAGGCATCTAGGTTTTTTCTATCTTTTGTCTAGTGTAAATAGTGATGCGATGAACACAGGTGTGCATATGTCTGTTCTTGTCTTGGCTCTCAGTTCCTTAGAATATATACCTAGTAATGGAATTTCTGTGTAAAATGATATTTCTAATTCCAGATTTTTAAGGAATCACCATGTTACTTTCCACAGTGGTTATATCATTTTACAATCCCACCAGCAGTGTATGAGAGTCCCAATCTCTCCACATTCTCACCAACATTTGTTATTTTCTGTCTTGTTGGACTTTACTACTAGTATTAGGGCAAGATAGTATCTCATTATTCTTTTGATTTGCATCTCTGTAATGGTTAATGATCATGGACATTTCTTCATGTGTTTTTTGGCTACTGAATATCCAATTAGATGAAATGTCTATTTATGTTTTCTCCCATTTTTAAATTTTTAAATTGGATTATCTGTCTTTTTGTTGTTGAGGTGTTGTAGTTTTCTATAAATTCTAGAGATAAGTCCTTTGTCAGATATGTCACTGCCAAATATTTTTTACCAATCTGTAGGTTCTCTTCTGACACTTTTGGAGAAGTCTTTGGAAGCACATAAAAATTTAATTTCTAGAAGGTCCCATTAATCTAGGTGATCTTCTGCTGTTTGTGCATTTCAGGCTATGCTTAATAGTCTATTTATGCCATGTATTAGAGCCCATAAATTTGCCCTTAGTTTTTTCTTGAAGAACTTTATAGTTTTAGATTTCACATTTAAGTCTTTAATGTATAAATAACATGAATAAGAAACAAAATGGGCAACATCACAACAGAACCCAGTGAAATAAAAAGCATAATATCAGGATACTACCCACCAGCCACTCCTCAGAAGGAAGATGGGGCTATTTACTGATCCATCTGAAGTTAGTTTTGTGTATGGTGTGAGGTACAGATCTTGTTTCATTTTTCTGCAAACGGATATCCAGTTTTGCCAGCACCATTTGTTAAACAAACAATCGCTTCCCCATTTAATGAATTTTGGCCCTTTGTCAAAACTCAGCTGACCATTGGTGAATGGATTGATTTCTAGGTTCTCAATTCTATTCCAATGGTCTATGTGCCTATCATTGTACCAATACCAGACAGTTTTGACTACTGTGGCTGTACAGTAAGTTTTGAGATCTGGCTGTGTGAGACCACCTACTTTGATCTTTTTCTTCAATAGTGCTTTGCTTATC
>NW_006922442.1:303103-304818 GCF_000298275.1 Orycteropus afer afer
TTTTTTAATCGTGCCACTAGTGTAGTGCCTAAGGCACTTGACTGCTAACCAGAAGGCTGGCGGTTCAAACCCACCAGCCACTCCTCAGAAGGAAGATGGGACAATCTACCTCCATAGTGATACTGCCTCAGAAACCCAAGGATGGGTCGCTTTGAGTCGAGTCCGACTCAACGGCACATAACAACAACAACAACACTAAGCTAAATCTCTCAATATTTTCCAGTAGACTTTTTAATGAGTCTCTTGGGTTTTCTAGGTATAAGATCATATCATCAGCCATTAAGTATAGTTTGACATCTTCCTTACCAATTTGGATGCCTTTGATTTCCCTTTTTTGCTTTATTGCCCTGACTAGGACCTCCAATACAATGTTGAATAGAAGTGGTTATAGAGGACATCCTTGTCTGGTTTCTGTTTGCAAGGAGTATAGTTTCAGTCTCTATCCATTGAGAATAGTGTTGGCTGTTGTTTTTGGATACATGCCCTTTATTTTGTTGAGGAATGTCCCTTCTATACTGATTTTGCTGAGAGTTTTGATCAGGAATGGTATTGTATTCTATCAAATGCCTTTTCTGTGTCTCTTGATATGATCATGTGGTTCTTTCTCTTTATTTTATTTTTGTGGTGGATGACATTGATTGTTTTTCTAATGTTGAACCATCCTTGCATACCTTATGTGAACCTTACTTGGTCATAATGAGTTATTTTTTGGATATGTTGTTGGAGTTAATTGGCTAGGATTTTTTTGTTGTTGTTGTTGAAGATTTTTGCATCTATATTCATGAGAGATACTGGTCTGTAGTTTCTGTTTTTAATGGTATCATTCCCTAGTTTTGGTATCAAGGTTATGCTTGCTTCATAAAAGGAAATTGGGAGGATTCCATCCTGTTATGGTTACCTATTGGCACTTACACAAGAACATACCACAAATGGGATGACCTTAGTAAACAGGAGTTTATTCTTACAGTTTGAAGGCTTTAATTCCAAGTTCAAAGTGTCAGGCTCTAGGGGCTGGGTGAAAGCCCCTCAACCTTGGGGTACAGCTCAGCCTCCTGCTCCCAGCCGACTGGAACTAAAGGTGTTCCTTCACTCAGACAGCTGCTGGCTGCTAAGGCTGAGAATCTCAAGGTTGACAAGTAAAAGGCCACAGTCCCAATGTTACCAAACCACATGACAGGCCATTACCTTAAGTCCATTGGAAATTCCAAGGTCAGTAGAGCATGGTAGGCTGCTGAACAATGACACGGTTACATGCAGGGTCCAAGCATGCCATAAGCTATAGACCATTCTCCAAGGCTTCTGCTTATATACAGGAAGCAGACTATATTCCCAGGCCAGGACTTTCTTTGTTGGTAATTTTTTTTTTACCTGTTCAATTTCTTCTTTTGTTATGGATCTGTTCAACTTTTCAACATCAGTCTGTGTTAATTTAGGTAAGTAGTGTGTTTCTAGAAATTTTCCATTTCTTCCAGATTTTTAAATTGTTGGAGTAAAGTTCTTCATGCTGATGTTTTTGTTGTTATGTGCCATCGAGTTGGCCCTGACTCATAGCAACCACTCCTTTGGTTTCCAAGGCAGTATCACTACAGAACTAAATAGCCCCATCTTCCTTCTGAGGAGTGGCTGGTGAATTGTTGTTGTTGTTGTTGTTAAGTGCCATAGAGTCGTTTCCGACTCATAGCGACCCCATGCACAGCAGAATGAAACACTGCCGG
>NW_006922442.1:306293-324098 GCF_000298275.1 Orycteropus afer afer
CAATATTTTGCCCATAGAATCTCTCAATATTGCAACTCGAGGCTTCAATTTTTTCTTCAGTTCTTTCAGTTTGAGAAATGCCGAGCATAGTATCCTGATATTATGCTTTTTATTTCACTGGGTTCTGTTGTGATATTGCCCATTTTGTTTCTTATTCATGTTATTTATATTCTTTCCTTCTTTTCCTTTGTTAAATTTTCCAGTGGTTTTTCAACTTTTTCAATCATTTTAAAAAACTAAATTCTAGTCTTGATTTTTCTTATTGTTTATTATCTGTTTCATTGATTTTTGCTTGAATCTTTATTATTTCCTTTCTTCTGGTGACAGTAGTCTTTTCTTGCTGCTCTTTATCTAATTGTTGGAGATGTTGCTTTAAAGTGTTGATTTTGGCTCTTTCTTCTTCTTTCATGTGTGCATTTATTGCTATAAATGGCCATTGATCACTGTTTTGGCTGTGTCACAAAGATTTTGCTATGCTGTGTTTTCATCCTCATTTGATTCAGGGAATTTTTAAATTTATTTTTGTTTTCTTCTATTACTTAGTCATTCTTAGGAAGAGTGTCATTCAGTTTCTATGTGTTTGCTCTTTTTCTGTTGATCTTCCTATTGTTGATTTCTAATTTTATAGCATTGTGATCTGAGAAGATGCTTTGCAGTATTTCAATGTTGTTGTTTTTTTTTTTGTTTTTTGTTTTTTGTTTTTTTTTAATTTATTGAGGCTTGCTTTATGACCTAGCATATGGTCTATCTTGCAGAATGTCCTAGGTGCACTGGAAAATAATATATATTTTGCTATTGTTGGGTGAAGTTCTCTGTGGATGTCTATAAGTTCAAGTTGGTGGATTGTATTGTTTAGCTCTTCTGCGTCCTTGCTAAGTTTCTTTCCAGTTGTTCTATCTTTCATTGAAAGTGGTGTATTAAAGTCTCCTTCAAACCTACCAGCCATCCCTCAGAAGGAAGTTTGGGCAATCTACTTCCGTAGTGATATTGCTTTGGTAACAGAAAGAGGGGTTGCTATGAGTCAGATCTGACTCAAGGACAATGAGTTTGTTTTTTGCTATGATGTCTATGGAGTCTTCTATTTGTCTTTTTAATCCTGTAAAGGTCTGATTTATGTGTTTTGGAGCTCTTTCATTGGGTTCATAGATATTTATTATGGCTCTATCTTCTTGTTCTATTTATCCTTTAATCATTATATAATGTTCTCCCATGTCTCTTATGTTCATTTTGGTCTTAAAGTCAATTTGATCAGAAATTAATATTGCCACTCTTGCTCTTTTTTTGGTTGTCATTTGCTTGATATATCTTTTTCCAACCTTTGACTTTTAGTCTATTCTTGTCTTTGTCTCTAAGGTGTGTCTGTTGTAGACAGCATATTGATGGGTATATTTTATTATCCAGCCTGCAACTTTCTGTCTCTTGAGTGGTGCATTGAATCCATTGACATTCAGTGTAATTATCAACAAGTATCAATATGTTTCTGTCATTTTGCTATGTATTTTTTCATGGTGTTTCTGGTTTCTTTGTTTCATATAATTTTCTGTGCTGAGCTCTTTATTTTTATAAATAATTTCCTTTGTTACTATTGTTTTAGTATTTGCTACATACTTGTTCTTGTCCTCTTTTTTATTTTGATGTGAAAGTTTATCATTGTTCTTTGAGTTTATCTTGTGATTTATAATTTTCTCCCTGAGTTTAATACAGTCCATTCTATCTTCCAACTCTCTTGACTTTCTCACCATTTAGAAGTTCCGTAACTGTACTGTTTTCCCCTTCTTTTTGGTTTGTAGTTGTCCTCATTTGCCAATTGATTACTTCATTCTCTGTTTACAATCTTATAAGCTTATTTTACTTTAGATTCTTCCATAGCTGTGTTAGTTTCTGGGCTATGTCATCTTGTGTATTAATGTTCTGTTGTTGTTTGCTATTATTGGTTCTTTTTCGAAGAACTCCCTTTAGTATCTTTTTTAAGGTTGGTCTGGTTTGAAAAAAAATTCCCTTAAGTTCTGCTTCTCTGCAAATCTCATAAGTTTACAACCATATTTGAGGAACAATTTTGCCAGGTATGTAATTCGTAGTTGAAATTTTTTTTCTCTTTCAGGGTTTTAAATATACCATCCCATTGCTTCTCATTTGCATGGTTTCTGCTGAGAAATATGAGCTTAGTCTTATTGATTAATGTTATAGGTAACTTGTTTTTTCCCTTGCTGCTCTCAGGATTATCTTCTTTTGTCTTTGGTTTTGATGAGTTTAATGATGATGCATCTTGGTGATTTTCTTTTGGGTCCATCTTGTTACTAGTTCATTGGACTTCTTGAATGGATATATTCTCATCTTTCACCTTATCAGGGAAGTTCTCTTCCAACAAATCTTGGACAATTTTCTCAGTGGTTTTATTTTTCTCTTCTTTTTCTGGAATTCCAATTACATGTAGGTTACTCCTTTTGACAGTATCCCACATGAACCTTAGGCTTTCTGCATTTTGCTTGATCTTTTTTCTGATTGATCCCATTGCAAAAATTACTCAGGTATATGTCTTTGATCTCATTAATTCTGTCTTACATTGATTTAATTCTACTCCTTTGCCCTTTCAATGTGTTATCTGTTTCTGAAAATTTAATATTAATCTTTTGGATTTCTATCTGTAAATTTTATATCATTTCTAATTTTTAATATATTTGTCATTTTGTTCTTGTATTTTTCCTGAAATTGTCTATGTTTTTCTTCTGTGCTGTCCTTAATTTTTCCAGTGTTCCTCTTGATCTGTCTCTCAATCCTTTTCAAATAACTAAGTATAATTCTTTTGAATTCCTTATCAAGGAGTTCCAATGCTACTTCTTCCTCAAGGATGTGTTCTGGGTGTGTGTCCTGTTCCCTTATTTCTACTGCTTTATCTTGTTTCTTTGTGTGGATTGTGGCAGTCTGTTGTCTCCAAGACCTTGTGACATTTGTATATTTAGATATTTGTTAATTATTTGTGAAGAGCAGTTAAGGGTAAGTCAAGCTCTTCTTGGCAGTTGTTTATCATTGGCCAGTTTATGGAGAAGGAAGTGTTGGCTCTCATTCAGTAAGTCGAGCTGCAGGATGTGCAGGTGTGGTTGTGTCATATGGGCATGGATGCTGTCTCACACTCAGTTAGACAGAAACAACAATAGAAAAGTCATCAAAAAATTAAAAGCAAGCAGACAAAAAACACACCACATTGACACATAGGAACAGTCACCAAAAAAGAAAGGGAAAAAAAAAAAAAAACCTCAATATCTGGGGAGGGGCAATAAGAATAAAGAAATAGAGTAGAAGAATGATGAAGAAAAAAAAATGGAAAAAAATGCAAAAAGAAAGACAAGAATAGGGGAACTATGAGAAACAAAACAAAACAATATGGGAACCAGGAACAGGGAAAAGGAAAAAGCTGAAAACTAAAACCTGATAAAAGAAGAAGAAAGACTAATAATAAAAAGAATGAAAAAAATAGAATACGAATCATTATAATAATTTTAAAACAGACAAAAACAAACTAAAAATGAAATAAATATAAGTAAAAAAAATCTGATCAGGGTGGGGCAAGGCACACTGGTTCTCTCTGAGCACACAGACTGGGATGGAATTCTTGCCGGCCCTGAAGGTGTGTGGGAGTGAGGGATGGCTTCATCTCTGTTAACCAAGATGTTGTGGAGTATAAAAGTAACAAGTGGACTATACCACCTTTCCAGTCAGTCATGTCCAGAATATCTTTGCAGTCCCCTGCAAGTGGAGCCTATTCTTAGGTCCCTGAAATTTGAGAGACACTGTCCCTTTAAATATCCAAAATTGTTGAACCACTTGTAAGCATTAAAAATGACCTTTCACTGCTTCCCCTTTTATTCACCAGCTACCGGGGCAGTCCTCTCTGCAGCTCTTGGCTAGCCAGGCCTATTTTTAAGTTAATTCTCAGGTCCTAACATCACTTGGCAATATCCAAGCTGTCTGTGCCTTCAGGATTGCTGACAGACTGCAGCTCTTTATGTCTCCTTTTCTGGTGTTTTCATGCCAGTTCTTCTACTAGATGGAGTTTAGTCCACTTACGTATCCTTCTTTTCAAAGCTCAGGGCTCAAGTATTATCTTCTGTAACTATGTTAATTGGTTCCCCTTTTCTTTGTTGAAGAGGGTCTGTGTCTATTCTGCCATCTTACTGGAACCCCATCTGCAATTTCCCTAGGACCTACTTTTGCTGTCTAAACTTAACATGTTCAGGAATGCAAATAACAATTCATTCATTGACATAAACACTGAAAAGTAAATGTAAGATCAAAGGCAATAATTGTCTTGAAAAGAACATGGGACATACCAATGTATATATATAGTTAATAAAACTTGGGAGCTCTGGTAGCATAGTGGCTAAGGCACTTGACTGCTAACCAGAAGGCTGGTGGTTCAAACCCAACAGCCACTCCTCTGAAGGAAGATGGGACAATCTACTTCCATAGTGATACTGCCTCGGAAACCCAAGGAGGGGTCGCTATGAGTCGGGTCTGACTTGATGGCACACAACAACAACAAAAATCATAAAACTTATGCAAGATATTCATTAACTAAATTGTTGTAGGAAAATACTCTTCAATATTAAAATATATTTTATGTATTTTAAAGGAGAAAAGACAAATAAGATCAATAAAACAGAGCATATTTTCATCACTAGTCTACTCTAAATACAGGTGTTCCTTGTCCACATAATAATTCAATGTCTTCACTCATCTCAACTTAGCTAGGAAGATCCAGAATGCAGCCGACTGAGACTCATGAAGACTGTTGATTTATTATTGCAAATCTTGCCCATGCCCCATCCACCAAGTGAACCATTTGATAGTCTTAAGCTTCATGAACCTCTGTCTTAGTCAATTAATTTATGTCTATATCTGTTTAGAGATACATACCCTAGGAAATGAAGTTGGAGAAAGAGAGAATGAATGGCAGATTCAAAAAAGGGCAAATCATAGCAGTAGAGCAAAAAGAGGCATGAAAACAGTAACTGTCAGTGGAGCATAACCTTTAAACAATTGAACTATATTTTAAGAAGTTTTTTTCCATCATATATTACTAACAACAGGAAAGAAATGGCTCTTCCTTACTATCATAAGGGGATTGGGAAAAAAAATTATCATATTAAAATTATGTTATAATTTAAGACTTCATTCAAAGATACACACAGTCCACATGGAAAAAAAAAAAAAGAAAAAGAAAAAGAAGAAGAGGAGAGATAGGACAGTCATAAATGGATACAAACTTTTGACATGGGATAATTAAATATCCCTCATATTTGACCAAATACATACATTTTACTTCATTTATAACAGGAGTTAAAATTATGTTAAAACTCTTTTAAATTGAAAAATGCTTATATTCTATAATATACTTTTACAAGCTTTAAGAAGCCATTTTAAAACTACTTTATGAATTATATGAATCCGTTAAAATCTGTTAAATTATCACACATAAATATATTCTTAATAATCAGTTCTGATTACTTTAGTTGAGTGCTTATCTCCCCCTTAAACTCTGTCCTTGAATTACCAAATTTAATAAAAATTATATTAGGGATATAATTTTCTCAGAGTAAGGAGAACACACATCCCTTTTGTCAAACAAATTAAAAATTTAAAGCAACATTTTGCCCAATACTTAATATAATGTGATGGTGAATAATAATTTTATCTGAGTTTATCTTTTATTTTATTTTAATTTATCCAAAAGTCATGAAAATGTGACTATTTATTATAAATTAAAATTATAATAGCCTACACCTAGTCAAACACCTGATAAAATATTGCAAAAGTCAGTATTTTATGTTATAATTTACGATAGTCTGAAAAATAGATCATATATTCAGCTATGATTACTGCAGTTTTTTGAGAGCCATGTGCTTTTTAATTTTAAGAAACCATTATAAATCAAATTCATTTCAATTCACAACCATTGTGAAATACATAATATTTTCTCTGCACTGTATCAGATGCTTGGAAAATAAAGATAAATAAGACATGGTTTCTACCATTGAGACAATCAGTCTTCTGTGATGCAGACACATAAACAATTGCTCATTATAAAAGATGATGAGTGTAAGAAGAGAGACATTTACACATTTTGGAAGACAGATAACGAATAATTATTTCTAAGGAAATAAGAATCTGCCATCAAAAAATGTACTTTTCTTGCATATGGAAAAATTTAGTTTAGTTTTTTTTTTTTAAAAAAAAAAAAACAAGCTTATTTTAACATATGTTTGTGTGTTACAAATGACAGAGTGTTTATAAAATTACATTTATAATAAATTGTATGCAGCACTATGTGTAGAAATTCATATCAAATAATGACAGTTACATTTAGATGAAAAGCAATAGTGAAGTATAGGTTTTTGAAGAAAGCAATGACATGAACGTACCAAAACAACTAAAGCAGGTAATGTGTGCAAGAAGTACTATAGGGATCTCTGTATTTATCCTTATTTGAGCTTCCCTGAAGTGGCAATTTTTATTTCCTCCTCACACTTCAACGGAAGCTTCAAGAAGGCAAAATACCTTATCACTATGCTGTTCCCAGCACCTACAGTAACCCCGGGTGCTGTTATGATTAAAGAGTTGAGCTGCTAACTAGAAGATTGGTGGTTTGAAACCACCAGCTGCTCCTCGGAATAAAGATGAGGCAGTCTGGTTCTGCAAAGATTACAGCCTTGGAAACCTCACGGGGCAGTTCCACGCAGTGCTACATGGTCTCTGGGAGTCAGAAGCCACTTGACAGCAGTGTTTTTCTCTTTTTTGTAGCATGAACCTGCACTGTCCAATACAATAGCCACTAGCCATATGAGGCAATTTAAATTAAAATGAATAATTGATTTATTAACTGATTATAAACCAATAAATAGGAGCTCTGGAAGCATAGTGCCTAAGGCACTTGACTGCTAACCAGAAGGCTGGCGGTTCAAACCCACCAGCCACTCCTCAGAAGGAAGGTTGGGCAATCCTACTTCCGTAGTGATACTGCCTCGGAAACCCAAGGAGGGGTCACTATGAGTCGGGGCCGACTCGACAGCAAATAACAACAACAACAACTTAATTAAGCAAAGTGTTTTGAAACATTAAAAAAAAAAAATGAAAAATAGTAGATGACATTGAAATAATTCAAGCAGATAATAAACAGAACTGGAGAAAACATAAATAGACATGGTATATGAAGTTTCGAAGAGTAAATTAGGGGTTTTAAAGAAGATATAAACAATAAATAAACACAAAAATTAGTAAAAATTACTTGGTCTAGAAAATAGAAAAAAACATACAGAATAACCTGGAAATGATGTGAGTATATATCGGAGCATGATCTGGGAGTGAAATCAATTTATATAACTATTAGGAGTTTATAGAAAATTACTTGAAATTCTGTTTGTAGGTGATGTATAATAGGAGTGCACAGAAGAAATCACTGTACACTAACAAGTGAAAGTCATCAGGTTAGTACATTTAGATTGAATTCCAGTCAAAATAATCAATACTGTGCTTGAGAGACTGTGGTTAAAGAGAAAAGAACACCACACCTTGATAAAAAAAGGTATTCATGCTTTACATATAACCTCTAATGAATCTATTATCAGTAAAGGACCACAAGAGGAAACACAGGTAGAGGATAGATAAGAGCAGTGCAAGAAAAAAAAAAAAAAAAAAGGAAGAAAAAAAAAAGATTAGCATTGTAAGATCATTTAACTTTCTAGAATTCCACTCTATTAGCTTAGGTACACTGTTGCTGTGAAGCCAAAAGTCCACCACTGGTATATCAAATACCAGCAAACTTACACAGATTGGACAGTTCCACTGGAGACTAAGTTGGATTAAGAAGAAGGGCTTGGACAGGTCACTTCTGAAACAATTAGCCACTGAAAACTTTGTGAATAATAGGGAAACATTGTGTGGTGCAGTGCCAAATGAGCCCCTCAGGTTGTAAGGTGCTCCAAATACAACTGGGGAAGAACTGCCTCCTCAAATAGAGTGAACTCCCTTGCCGTGTATGCAGTAAAGCTTTCTGGACCTTTACTTCCTTATCTATTATGACTCAAAATGAGAAGAAATAGCTACAAGCATCCACTAATAATCAGAACATGGAATGTATGAAGTATGAATTAGGAAAATTGGAAGTTGTCTAAAATGAAATGGAATGCATAAATATTGATATCCTAGGCATTAGTGAGCTTAAGTAAACTAGCATTGGCCATGTTGAATCAGGTGATCATATGGCCTACTATGTTAACTATGACAAATGGCATCACATTCATTGTCAAAAAATACATTTCAAGATCCATCCTGAACCATAATGTTATCAGCGATGGGATGATATCCAAAAGCCTATAAGTAAGATCAATTAATATGACTATTATTCAAATTTTTGCACTAACTACTAAAGTCAGAGGTAAAGAAATAGAAGATTTTCACCCAATTCTGCAGTCTGCAATTGACAAAACCCACAATCAAGATGAATTCACAATGACTGGTTATTGAAATTTGAAAGCTGGAAACAAGGAAGAAATATTGGGGGTTGGAAAATATAGTCTTGGTGAAAGAAATGATGCTGGAGATCTCAGGATACAATTTTGCAAGACTAAAGACTTATTTATTGAAAATACATTTTTTTCAACAACATAAACAAAGACTAATGTGGACCTAGCAAGATGGAATATGCAAGAATCAAATTTCTTACATCTGGAAATAAATGATGGAGAAGCTCAATATCATCAGTCATAACAAGGGTAAGGCTGATTGTGGAACAAACTATCAATTGCTTATATCCAAATTTAATCTGAAGCTGAAGAAAATTAATTAAAACAATTCCACAAGAGGCAAAATATGACTTGAATGTATCCCATCTGTATTTAGAAGCTATCTGAATAGATTTGACACATTGAAGACTAAGACTGAATACCAGACAAGTTGTGGGATGACATCAAGGACATCATACATGAAGAAAACAAAATGACATTAAAAAGGAAAAGAAAAAAGATCAAGATGAATGTCAGAGGAAACTCTGAACCTCACCCTGGAGCAAAGAGTAGTTAAAATGAATGGTAGAAGTGATGAAATGAAAGAGCTACATAAAGAGTTTCAACAGGGTAGTTCGAGAACACAAAGTCAATTATTATAATGAAATGTGAAAAGGTCTGGGTTTAGAAAATCAAAAGGGTACAACACATATGATTGTTCTCAAGGTGAAAGAACTGAAGAAATAATTTAAGCTTCTAGTTTCAGTGTTGAAGGATTCTGTAGGCAAAATAATGAATGATGCTGTTGTTGTTTTGTTATTTGCCATCAAGTCGGGCCTGACTCATAGCGACCCCTCCTTGGGTTTCTGAGGCAGTATCACTATGGAAGTAGATTGCCCCATCTTTCTTCCGATGAGTGGCTGGTGGGTTTGAACTGTCAGCCTTCTGGTTAGCAGTCAAGTGCCTTAGGCACTACACTACCAGAGATCCCAGTGAATGATGCAGGAAGCATCAAAAGAAGATGGAAGGAATATACAGTCACTGCACCAAAAAAGAGAATTGGTTAATGTTCAACTATTTCAGGAGGTAGCATATAATCCAAAACCAATGGTATTGAAGGAAGAAGTCCAAGGCCTACTGAAAGCATTGGTGAATACAAGGCTCTGGATTGATGGAATGTTTCAACAAAGGATCCAATGCTGGGGGTACTAGCTCTTCTATGCCAAGAAAACTGGAAAGACAGCTATTTGTCCAATTGACTGGAAGAGATCTACATTTGTGCCCATTCCAAAGAAATGTGATCCAGCAGAAGGCAAAAATTATCAAACAATATCATTAATATCACATACAAGTAAAATTTTGCTGAAAATAATTCAAACATGGTTGCAACAGTATATTGACAAGGAACTGCCAGAAAATCAAGACAGGTTCAGAAAAGGGATATAATTCCTGATGTCAGGTAGATCATGGCTGAAAGCAAAGAGGACCAGAAAAAGTAAACCTGTGTTTTATTGACTAAGCAAAGGCATTGGACTGTGTGGATCATAACAAATTATGGATAACATATCCATAACATTAAGGATAACATTGTGAAGAATGAGTATTTCAGAACACAACTTAATTGTGTTCATGCAGAACCTATACATAAACCAAGAGGTAGTTCAAACACAGCAAGGGGATATGACATGGTTTAAAATCAGGAAATATTTGTGTCAGGATTGGATTCTTTCATCATATTATTCAATCTGTATGCTAAGAAAATAATCCAAAAAAAGCTGCACTATTTGAAGGTGAACACATCCTCAGGACTGGAGGAAAACTCATAAACCCTGAGATATGCAGATGATACAACCTGCTTGCTGAAAGTGAAGACTTGAAGCACTTACTAACGTAGATCAGAGACTACAGCCTTCAGTTTGCATTGCACCTCAACATAATGAAAACAAAACTCCTCACAACTGATAAATGGAGAAAAATGGAAGTTGTCAAGGATATCATTTTACTTGGATCCACAATGAACTCCCATGGAAACAGTAGTCAAGAAATTAAATGATGTAGTTCATCAGGCTAATCTGCCTCAAAAGACCTGTTCAAAGTGTTAAAGAGCAAAGATGTCACTTTGAAGACTAAAGCATGCCTGACCCAAGCCATGGTATTTTCAATAGCATCATATGCGTGTGAGAGCTGGGCAATGAGTAAAGAAGACCACAGAAGAATGGATGCATTTGAATTGTGGTGTTGGCAAAGAATATTGAATATACTATTGACTGTTGGAAGAATGAACAAATTTGTCTTGGATGTAATATGGTCAGAATGCTCTTTACAAATGAGAATGGCCTGACTTCATCTTTCAGATTTAGTCACATTGTTAGAAGGGCCCAGTCCTGGAGAACAATATTATGCTTGGTAAAGTAGAGGGTCAGTGAAAAAGGGAACGACATTCAATGAGATGGAATAGACAGAGTGGCTATAATTATGAGCTCAAGCATGGCAACCATTTTGAGGATGGTGCAGGACTGGGTGGTGTTTCCTTCTGTTGCACATAGAGGTGCTATGAGTTGGAGACAACTGGACGGCACCTAACAACAACAACCACCTTAGGCAGGTATAAAAACAAAAAACAAACAAACGAACAAAAACCACAGAGTAACACTCATTTACTTTCATTACATTAGCATTAAGAATGCTGTGCATCAGGGTTGTATCCTTTCACAATACTTATTCAGAGTCTGTATGCTGAGCATATAATTCAAGAAGCTGGAGTATATGAAAATAACACGTCATCAGGATTGGAGGAAAACTCATTAACAACTGTGATATGTAATGACACAAACTTGCTCGCTGAGAATGAAGAGAACTTGAAGTACTTGCTGATGAAGATCAAAGACTACAAACATTAGTATGGATTACACATCAACATAAAGAAAATAAAACTCCTTACAACTTGACCAATAAGCAACATCACAATAAATGGAGAAAAGATTGAAGTTGTCAAGTATATCATGTTACTTGAATTCCCAATTAATGCACATGGAATTGGGTCAAGAAATCAAATGATGTATTGCACTAGGCAAATTTGCTGCTAAAGTCCTCTTTAGAGTGTTAAAGAGCAAAGATGTCACATTGAAGACTAACATGCACCTGAATCAACCATGGTATTTTCAACTCTGCATGTGAGAGCTACACAATGAATAAGTGAGACTGAAGAATAATTGATGCATTTGAATCATAGTGTTGGTGAAGAACATTAAACGTATCTTGGACTGTCCTAAGAATGAACAAATCTGTCTTGGAAGAAGTACAGGCAGAGTGTTTCTTAGAAGCAAGCTTGGCTAGACTTCATCTCTCATACTTTGATCATGTTATCAGGAGAGACTATTCCCTGGAGAAGGATATGCTTGGTAAAGTAGATGATTAGGAAAAAAAGAGGAAGACCCTCAACACAAAGGACAAGCACAGTGGCAACAACAATTGTGAGGATGTTGCAGTATCAGGCTGTGTCTTGTTCTTTTGTACATTGTGACCTTATGAGTAGGAACTGACTCAATGTCACCTAAGAGGAACTACGGATGAGCATAAGCCCTACAGATGAGTATATATGGGAGACTTGTGAATCTGTGATAAACATACTTTGTGCAAGCCTCCCACCAATTGTGTGACACACCAGGGCATAGAGATAATTAAATTTCATCATAGCCTCAAACTCCAAGCCAATATATTTAAAATAACGAATGTTCTGATGAAGCATGTGTCTTTTCTTACCCTAAAAAAAGAGCTGCTAAACTGAATTAACAGCAAAATCTGTAACTTTTGCCATAACTTGTAGCCATTCTAAGAGATTCTTAAGGAAAGTTTAACTTTTAATAGGTTCTGTTATATCCATTCTATTAAACTTAAACTATTCCTTCAGGAAAAAAAGAGAAAATAAAATTTAAACTTTAGACAATGTTGTTGATTCAGCCAACCATTCCATTCAAATAGCATATTTGACTTCAGGTAATTAATATAATTGAGTGTAAGAGAGGTAATGAATGTTGTGCAAAGGCATTTAAATAACCTGAGGATTATGTTGATGGTTTCCTAGACATTGACAAAGACAGGGAAATGGCATGGGTTCAACTGGCCAAATGTATGAACAATAAGGATTTAGTAGGCATCCCTAAAAAAGAAAATAAAGAGACTTTTAGGGACACATTGATTAATAGCGTTATCAGAGTAGAAATGTTATACAGAAAATAAAAGTGACACAAACTAAGATGAAAATACCAACAAGATGTAATTGTGTATCTGGCAAACACTTAAATGATAAAATTTCTGAGTAATATTTTTGTAATTATATTTTATATTAATTTTTACAATGAATATTAAGTATTCATAACTATGAAACAAGTGAAGTCTATAGAAAAAAGAATTTAAAATATGAGAGATGACGTAAACTGATTTAGAATTAATAATTCTTATTTAAATTTTGGTTTATAAAATTCCAGTTCTTTTAATATAGAAGGGGTCCTTAGGTTGTTGGGAGAGTGTATCATATTATAAATACTTTAATACATTACTGAACTGGGAGAAAAGTGATAGATACACTGGGTGTCAGAATCACTGAAATAGTACAAACTCATAAGCATGGGAAAGAAATGGAGCAATTGTTTATCTTTGTGCATTAAACATGGATTTCAACAAGTTTCGGACTTTGAGGACTAGAGAAAAAGTAATCAAGCAAAGCCAGATTGGAGGCATACCTCCACATAACAAAACCTAAATGTCACTGTCTTCCAAGGGTTATAGGGTAGGGTACATACCAAACTTCAAATTGTTCTGGCATATTATATTTAGACAATGTATTTTGAATTTAATTTAATTGACTGAATAAATAAGAGTGAATAAACTAACCCATCAATCAAATAATGTCCACTCCCCCCACCCACCCCCATTTTTTCTACCTGGCCTCACATAGTCTATCTTATCATAGCTAATTACAATAACTTCTGCGGGAACGACCCCTTCACTTCCTTAGTATTTTTGAATTCAGGTTCCACAACAGTCTTTTCTCATCCCCTTAATTCTTTTAGCACTGATTATTAATTTAGTTGTTTGGGCTTAGCCTGTGATACTAACTGTTGGAATTTATTCCTTTATGTTAGCATCATCTTTCTCTAATCAGATTGCAGACCTCTCAGGTCAACACACTATAATCCATTCATTATATCCATAGTTCATTTTTCAGGATTCAAGGCTAAGTTAATTTCATGAATGTGAAAGGGTCAGAACACTCATGTGAACAGGTAGGGCAGAAGGGGAAAAGACAGCAAATTCTCAAATTTTTAAATTTAACTTAATACTTTTATTAGGATAGCTGCTGCAAAGTCATTTTCATTTTCTTTTAAATTTTGGTTTAAAAACTAGGAGCCAAAATAGAGTAAGGATTGGAACCATGTTTTAGAAAGACAGATAGAGTGCCTTGAAGACCCTGTTCCCAGGACTGCATTCATGAATGCCAATATCAAGTGGTAAGCTAGAGACTAGAAATGTATGGGACCCTTTTCATGTTCTGATCCATATTTGATGTTTGATTAATTTGTCTACAAAGACTAAGGAAAGATAGAGGAAATATAGTAAGCTGTTGTTGATTGGAAGCACATTGTTGGATGCCAGTTTCTTAGATACCAGAATCTTGATCTGTTCTGAAAATGGATAACATTATGAGATGTACATAGGTAATATTACAATATTCTACTCAGTGAGGTAATCCTTTTTAGATAAATGTCCCAATATTCAAAAAACGGTTGTAAAGTAAAAAAAAAAAAAGAAAAGAAAGCATAGGAACAGATCGAGAGCACAGAACTCACAGAGCAGATGGTATGTTGTGTGGGCACCTCGTGTATAAGAAGTGTCAATTTTATTTCATATATAAAATAAGTTGCAATTTTTTTTTCAGCTGATTCATGTGGGAAATAAAATTTCTTTAAATTTTAGGCCTCCATTTCATGATAGGCAAAAGTTAAAAGTTTTCTATTCTGAAATGGAGATTAGTATAATGATTATTGATAAAAAGATATTAATATGTTTGCCAAGAACTGCACAAGACACAGAGATTAGCATGATCAAAAATGAAAATCAGAGATGATTAGAAACTGCAAAATTTACGTTGTCTAAACACATTTGGTTAAGAATTCTGCACATTTCCTAGAAAGTGAGAACTGTAAATTTATATCACATAACAATTCATGTTATTATGCATCTAAATACTCATTAATTTAGCAAATAGTGAATATCTACTAGGTGTTGTGTTTTGCAGAAATGTTGTTGTTGTTGTTAGGTGCCATCAAGTAGGCTCCAACTCATAGCAACCCTATGTACAACAGAACAAAACACTGCCTGGTCCTGTGCCATCCTCACAATATTGGCTACACTTAAGTCTATCATTGCAACCACTGTGTCAATCCATCTTGATAAGGATCTTTCCCTTTTTCTCTAACCCTCCACTTTACCAAGCATGATATTCCTCTCCAGGGAAGGGTTCCTTCCAAAAACATGACCAAAGTGAGATGAAGTCTGGCCATTCTCACTTCCAAGGAGCATTCCAAATGCAATTCTTCCAGGACAGAATTATTCATTCTTCTGGCAGGCCATGGTATTTTCAGTATTTTTCACCAACACCACAATTCAAAAGCATCAATTTTTCTTTGATCTTCCTTATTCATTGGCCATCTTTCACATTCATAGGAAGCAACTGAAAATACCATGGATTGGGATAGGCATACCTTAGTGTGATATTTGGAACTGTGTGTTGACTTGGCTGGACCACAATTCTATGTGGTTTAAACAATTGTGATGTAGGTTATTCCCATGATGGGATTGGATGTATATGTTTTGAGCAGCTAATCCATTGAAACAGAGTTTCCCTAGGGGTGTTGTCTGCTTCCAATATATTTATGGGCCTCCTGGGAAAAGAGACATTATTTTATGGATTGGGATCCAGTTCTGCTGCCTACAATTGTCTGTGAACTAACAATCCACCATTCGGCCTGGAGATCTCGGATTTGTCATTTGTTGGAGTCAACAGCTGGTATAATGCCTGCCAACCTTGAACTCTTCAGTCCCTGAAACTGCCTGAGTCTAGAAAAGCCTCCAGCTTGACATTTGATCCAAGAACTTGGGACTTGCCAGCTTCTATAAGTGTGTAAGCCATTTTCCTAACATAAATTTCTCTTTGTATGTACATATAAGCTTTACTGATTTTGCTTCTCTAGAAAACCCAGTCTCACACACTTAGTCTTCAAAATTATATTGTTATTCTTCACTTTAAAGAGGCCTTTTGCAGCAGATTTTCCCAGTGCAATGCAACATCTGCTTTCTTGACTGTTGTTTCCATGGGCATCACTTTCATGCAATTGCAGATAAAATGAAAAGGTAACGAGAGGGGTTGGGGGCAAAAAAAACAAAAACAAAAACCCAAACTTACTGCCATCGAGCCAACTCGATTCATATGGACTCTTCCTTGGGTTTCTGAGGTGGTGTCTCTACAGAAGTAGATTGCCTAGTCTTCTTTCTGAGAAGTGGCTGGTGGGTTTGAACTGACAGCCTTATGGTTAACAGTCAAGTTCCTCAGTCACTATGCCACCAAATTATTTTGGTCCAGTAGTTCTAAAGATGATCCATATACAACTACATAAAATGATCATATCAACTTTTTATAAGGATTTTATTAGTGCACTTGTTGCAAAGCCTGAAAAGTTGTTTATATCCTCATCAAAAATGGATCAAATTCTGCAGGAAAACCCTATGGCTTAAAGGAGTATGGAAAGTATGAAAAGCTGTAAAAGGCTAGAGCAAGTAGAGTGAAGCAAGAGAAATGCATATGATGCTAGATGAACTTGGAAGGTTCTAGATAATTCAAACTTGTGAACTAGGTTCAAAAAGTTAGTTTTATTTTGTGAGAAAAGGGAAATTAGTAAGAGATTTTAAGCATGGAAAAAAAAAGAAAAGAAAAGAAAAGAAACTCACTGCTGTTGAGTTGATTCAACCCCTCTTTGGGTTTCCGAGGCAGTATCTCTACAGAAGTAGATTTCCCAATTTTCCTTCTGAGGAGTAGCTGGTGGATTTGAACCACCAACTTCTGGTTAGCAGTCAAATGCCACCAGAGCTCCATAATTTGTTGTATTTTAAAAAGAGCAGCTGTAATGTGAAAGACTGCATGTAAGCTTGTCCAAGTGAATATGGAGTAGGTAGCTGGAAGTTTATGTAATACATCAGCTCAATAATCTTGGTAACTTTGACTAAGAAGATGGGGTAGAGAATAAGAAAGAAGGAATTAAGAGGCTTGTCAGTATGTGAGGTGAGGAACATGGTAATACTGAATATGATTTCTTTTTTTTTAATCTTTCTAAGTGGATAAAGGTAGTGCCATTCTTTGAAAATTGGAAACTTAAAAGAGGACCAAAGTTGTGGAGGAAGACTTTTTCTCATTCTCTAAAAATAACGTTATTCTCCTTGGAAATGCTGAAGTAAACAATGGGTGAATAACTGAGGGAGGTTATTGAAAGTACCCTGCGGTGGCTAAAGATTGACCTAATGGACCTCAAAATCTTTCTACATTTAACTGTTCTTGATTCTGCAATATGGCTCTTTTCACTGTGTAAAATACATGAGGAAAGAAAATAAGGATGAATCATTACCTTCCCTTGCATGATTATTTACTATATGATTTTTTTTTTTTAATTTAGAACACTAGTTCTCAAATTTGGATACAATTATTCTAGAGTGGAGCCCATGTATAAGGATTTTGTTGTTGTTGTTTTTTAAGCTCTCTAGGAAGCCTAGTTCAAAGCCAAAGCCAACACCAACTGGTGGACTAAATACAATCTGTTTTCTTCCTCCCGAATTAAACCTTTGTTAATTTTCAGTAGGTTTAACATTAAATAGGATCTTTAGCACAATGATATCCAATAGAAATATATTTCAAAGCTATCATGTAATTTTAAATTATCTAATAGTTGTATTAGAACTCGGGTGGTGTAGTGCCTAAGGTATTTGACTGCTAACCAGAAGGTTGGCAGTTCAAACCCAACAGCCACTCCTCAGAAGGGAGACTCAGCAATCTATTTCTGTAAATATCTGCTCACTGGGAAGCACAGAGGGAGTTGCTATGAGTCAGAATTGACTTGATAGTAGTGAATTTGGTTTGGTTTTAGAATAGCTATATTAAAAACTATGTTATTGTGGGACCAGGCAGTATTATATCCTGAAGTAAGTTGGAACTGACTCAACAACACCTAACAATAGCAAAAATATAATATAATAAATA
>NW_006922442.1:325205-327589 GCF_000298275.1 Orycteropus afer afer
CTGATCATTTTCCTTTTTTTTTTTTTCTTTTAGATTGTTTTTGCTTGTTATATTTTTTTTTTCATCCTTTTCATTATTATTCCTTCTTCCCTTCCCAGGTTCTAGTTTTCAGCTTTTTCTCTCTTCCCTGTTCCTGGTTCCCATTTTTTTCTTTCTTGTGGTTCTCCCCATTCTTTGTTTTTCTTTTTTGCATTTTTCCCATTTCTTTTCTTCATTATTCCCTGGCTCTACCTATTTTCTGTTATCTGTCCCCTTCTCAGATGTTACAGAAATTTTTTTTTTGTTTTTTCTTTCTTTCTTTTTTCTCTTTCTCTATGCATATTTCTTTTGGCTTTTTAAAGTATGTCTTTAAGTATTTTATTTCATTTATTGCCTTTCCTCTTTATCTTTTCTTTTTTTCTATTTTTGTTGATTAGTCCTACATGTTTATGTGGTGAGCTTTTGGTCCTCTTGCTTTTATATTTTTCATGGTTTTTCAATTGTTGTTTTTGTGTAGCTGAGTGGGAGACAGCAATCATGCCCATATGATGCAACAACACCCACACTTCCTGCAGTTTCATTTACTGAGTGGGAACCACCACTTCCTTCTCCACCAACTGGTCAATGATACCACCAATAAGAGCCTGATGCACTCTTAATTGCTCTTCAGAAACACTTAATTTGTGCACCCTCTCTCATTCTTTATCACACCCACCAGGAGACAGGTGGTGAGTGCATAAGTGCTGCCAACTAGTGCATAGTGGAGCACAGTAGCACTGCTTGCTCTGATACATCAAAAAAAAAAAAATAAATAAATAAATAAAATCTTGGGTGAATCACTCTAATGCATGATCAACAATCAAATATAAATACAACAAAGTCTCAATGTCTCAGACACAAGAGAACATCACAGTCCACAAAGAAGCAAGATAAAGCAATAGAAATGAGAGACAAGGGTACAGACACAGAACACATCCCTGAGGAAGAAGCATCACTGGAACTCCCTGATAAGGAGTTCAAAAGAATTTTACTTAGGCACCTTCAGTGAACTGAGAGACAGATCAAGGAAAACACTGACAAAATTAAGGAAAACACAGACAAAAACTTGAACAATTTCAGAAGGAAATACAAGAAAAAAATGATGAAATAATTGGAAAAGTACAAATGATATAAAACCTAAAAATAGAAACCCAGAAGATTAATACTAAATTTTCAGAAATAGATAACACATTGAAAGGGCAAAGAAATAGAATTGAATCAATGGAAGACAGAATTAATGAGATTGACGATGAGTCCCTGAATATTTCTTTGTTAAAGAATGAATCAGGAAAAAAAGATTTAAAAAAATGAAGAAAGCCTAAGGCTCATGTGGGATACCATCAAAAGGAAAAAACTATGTGTCATTGGAATTCCAGAATAGGAAGAGAAAAAGCCAACCACTGAAATAATTGTCCAAGATTTGTTGGAAGAAAACTTCCCTGATATGATGAAAGTTGAGAATATATCCATTCAGGAAGTCCAATGAACCCCAAACAAGATAGGTCCCAAAAGAAAATCACCAAGACATATCACCATCAAACTCATCGAAACCAAAGAAAAAGAAAAAAATCCTGATAGTACCACAGTAAAAACAAAAAGTTAACTACAGAGGGAAACCAATAATACAAAGCTCTGATTACTTGGCAGAAACCATGCAGACAAGAAGACAAAGGGATGGCATATATTAAACCTTGAAAAAGAAAAAAAAAAAAAATCCAATGAAGAATTATATACCCAGCAAAATTGTCCCTCAAATATGATGGTGTAATTAGGAGATTTCCAGAAATTAATTTGTTAAAACCATACAAACATTGCAAGGTAAACTAAATGGAGTCCTTTGAACAGAGAACCAATAACAGCAAACAACAACTGATCATTAATACACAAGATAATATAACCCAGAAACCAACACAGCTATGGAAGTATCCAAAGAAAAATAAAATTACAAGATTGTAAACAGAGAACCAGAGATATCAATTGGCAAATGACGACAAGCACAAACCAAAAAGAGGGAAAAAAATAGTGTAGGTACAGAACTTCTAAATGGTGAGGAAGTCAATAGAGTTGCAAGATAGAATGGACTATCCTAAACTCAGGGAGAAAATTATAAATAACAAGTCAACCTCAAAGAAAAATGATAAATCTTCACATTACAATAGAAAAGAGAAAAGCACAAATATTTAGCAAATACTAAAACATCAACAAAGGAAATGATAACATGAGTCATAAACAAAATGAGCTAAGCACAGATAATTATATGGAACAAAGAAACCAGGAACACCATGAAAAAACATAACAAAATGACAGCAACCAAGTCATACTTGTCAATAATTACACTGGATGTCAATGGATTAAATGCACCACTT